>NC_134360.1:209722030-209733710 GCF_048569485.1 Anomaloglossus baeobatrachus | reverse complement strand
CAGTATAGTCAGGATCCAGCAATTTGCAGTATTTAAACGCAGCTAAGGCTGCTTTCACACTATGTCTTTTTAACATGCGTCCTGAACGTTTTTTTTTAACGCAGAAACGGATCCAGTGCAAATGCGTTTTCATTTCAATGCATTTGCAATGGACTCGCGTTAACATGCATTCACCTGCGTTTGCGTGCGTTATTGTGAGGATCCAGCGACTTGCAGTTTTTTAACATCTTTCAAAAACGCTACTTGTAGCGTTTTTGAGCTGCGTCCAACTTCTGCAAATTGCTGGTTCCTGACTAAACAGCATGTGAACGCAGATGAACGCTGGCATGCTGATAGACAGGATCCTGCTTGCTCTACTGAGCATGCCCAGAAACCAGCCTCCGTGATCAGTCTATCTCCTACCTCTGTCTCTGTCTCTCCCCCTCCCTCCCCTGTCTCTCTCTCCCACCTGAGAGCTGCGGACACTCGTAACCAAGTTAAATATCGGGTAACCACTTCTCTTAGTTACCCGATGTTTACGTTGGTAACGTGTGCAGGGAGCCCGGGCTCCAAGCAGCTGCAGACGCTTGTAACCAAAGTAAATATCGGGTATCCAAGCAAGTATACCCACGAGCCTCGCAGCTGTCAGATGCCGGCTCCCAGTCTGGCACGTTTAGTTCCCCTCACTCCCGATCACATGACTCCAATGCCCGCCCCTAAACATCCAGTGACAGGATCCTGCAAAGTAACATGCGTTTGCATGCGTTTTTTGCTGTAAAAGCAGGATCCGCTTTTGCAGCAAAAAAACGTTCAGGACGCATGTTAAAAAGACGTAGTGTGAAAGCAGCCTAAAAAACGCTACAAGTAGCGTTTTTGAAAAAAGTTAAAAAACTGCAAGTCGCTGGATCCTCACTATAACACACACAAACGCAGGTGAACGCATGTTGATGCGAGTCTATTGCAAATGCATTGAAATAAACGCATTTGCACTGGATCCGTTTTTGCGTTAAAACGTTCATGACGGATGTTAAAAAAACGTAGTGTGAAAGCCGCCTTATACTGTAAAAACCGTGCAAACCCTGACACTATCTGTGAACGCACTGACCCCCATAATTAGTATTTGAAGGGGTTGTTCAGCCACAAAAACACTCATGGTGTAAAGATAATGAAAATGTTCACCTGGACCATTTACTAACCGCTCCCTTTCTGTCCCTCCTCCACATGCCACCCAGTTACTGGCTGCTGTCTAATGGAGCAGGATGTCCAAAGACCGAACCAGACTGCTGTGATTATTGACTGGCTGCAGCGGTCATGTCAAATTGAGCACGAAGTACATGGACAATTAGGAGCTCAGCAAGAACCAGAATGGGACAGGAAGGGAGTCAGTAAGGAGACTTTCACACTACGTTTTTTTAACGTGCGTCCTGAACGTTTTTTTAACGCAAAAATGGATCCAGTGCAAATGCGTTTTCATTTTAATGCATTTGCAATGTACTCGCGTCAACATGCGTTCACATGCGTTTGCGTGCGTTATAGTAAGGATCCAGCGACTTGTAGCGTTTTTGAGCTGCGTTTAAATACTGCAAAACTGGTAACCAAGGTAAATATTGGGTAA
Organism: Anomaloglossus baeobatrachus; assembly: GCF_048569485.1. Taxonomy (NCBI): domain Eukaryota; kingdom Metazoa; phylum Chordata; class Amphibia; order Anura; family Aromobatidae; genus Anomaloglossus; species Anomaloglossus baeobatrachus. The sequence goes on along the minus strand of NC_134360.1, from coordinate 209,732,116 downwards.
CCAAGCAAAGCGCTTCTCTTAGTTACCCGATGTTTACGTTGGTTACGTGTGCAGGGAGCCGGGTCCTAGGAGCTGCGGATGCTCGTAACCAAGGTAAATATCGGGTATCCAAGCAAGTTACGAGCCTCCGCAGCTGTCAGATGCCGGCTCCCAGTCTATCACGTTCAGTTCCACTGACTCTCGATCACATGACTCCAATGCCCGCACATAAACTTAAACTGACAGGATCCTGCAAAATAACACATGCGTTTGCATGCATTTTTTTGCTGTAAAAGCAGAATCCGCTTTTACAGCAAAAAAAACAAAACGTTCATGACGCATGTTAAAAAAAAAACGTAGTGTGAAAGCAGCCTTAGGTGAACATTACCGGATTATGTATGTTCATACGTTGCATTATTGCAATATTTATTTTTTTCTATCCCTAGAGCCAAAATGCTGCGTATTAAACAGCCATATGCAGCGGCGTGACCATGCCCTTTGCATTGCAGTGTTTTGGGAGTTTTTTTACTTTTTCTTTTTGCATTTCACACTGTCGCCAGTCTCTATCCACGTAGAGTAACTGCAGACTTTTCAGCCAGGAAAACCCCAGTAAGTGGCCGGACAATCCCACTAAGGGAATTCTACCTAGTAATCCCTCAATATCACAACAAATCACTTTAGGCCCCTGTGCACACTTTATTTGCAAGACATACTTGGCCTATATGCTAGGAAAAGCCCTGCGTGTTTCTTAACTTATTTTTCTATTATCACTAAGTTAATACATTTAACACTGTGGCCTTTCATTAAAAAAAAACTACGTGCTGGTCGATTCTCTTGACATACCTACATTGTACGTCTCTTAAGTACTGTGTGCACAAAACCCAACACCAACAAGCAGATGAAGGGGGTTCTGGCTCCTAGGAACCCCCAATTATCAGCAGTCAGCACCTATGTGCAGTATTACAGAGCACTACAGAAGACCATATAATCCGGGGAGGGCGCGCCCTAAAGTGGCCCTCCACTATGACTAGCTAGCTGTAGTCCAGGAAGGCTATCCATGAGCAGAGCACACTTGCAGGGGGGTCCTTACTGCACACATTTATGACTCCGAAATCTGACACGGAGCTTCCAATATGATGGATTTAAGAAAGTCGTATTATTGATAAGAGATCTCGAGGTATAGTGCAATGTCTTCATATAGGATGGATGTAGTCGTATATGGCTGCCACTGTTTGAAGCGGAGGGGGGGGGGGGGGGGGGTAATGTTTTCCTCCATTTATTCCACTGGTATGAAAAGTATAGTTTGGGTTAAAGCACACAATGCTTTCTGGGCACCGCCACAGGCGAAGCAGCTCGGGACGAGCAGCGGCGGCCGTCCTCCCAAAGCAGCTCGGGACGAGCAGCGGCGGCCGTCCTCCCAAAGCAGCTCGGGACGAGCAGCGGCGGCCGTCCTCCCAAAGCAGCTCGGGACGAGCAGCGGCGGCCGTCCTCCCAAAGCAGCTCGGGACGAGCAGCGGCGGCCGTCCTCCCAAAGCAGCTCGGGACGAGCAGCGGCGGCCGTCCTCCCAAAGCAGCTCGGGACGAGCAGCGGCGGCCGTCCTCCCAAAGCAGCTCGGGACACAGCGGCGGCCGTTCTTCTGAAGCAGCTTCATTGGCTGTTCCGCATTGTCTTTGAACCGTCTTACTCTATACGGTGCAGCACAGAGAACTGATGGCTTCCAACCGCTTTAAGATTTCTAATCGCTGACACTGCTAGAAAGTGACATAAGATGGAAGGTGCACAGTCACATCGCTTTGACATTGCTGTGCAGGATTATTCATTTTATAGAGAGCTTTATCAGACAGATTTTGGGAAGAATGCACCTTAAAAAGAAGCTGTGGGCACACAGTATTTGGGTAGGTGCACATTTTTTTTTTTTTTAAAGGTTTTGGAGCAGAAACTCTCCAAATCCTCAAGATTCTGCTCTGAAAAGATTGACCATTAAGTTTTTATTAATGTGATCAAAGTCAAACGAGGGATCTCCATTCTTGGCAAAGTTTGTGATTACCGTTAAAACTTTATTGGGCAATTCCTTATCGTAGCGCACTGTCTGCCCTCAATCTCCATTTTACTTTTATACTGGTCATGTATGTGGCTTCATGACTGGTAGAGGAACGGGCTTCTGCTTGAGTATTTAGGCTGGTTTCATGTATCTGACATTCACGGACTGAGCACGGACTCCGCATATATACGAGGGAAGTAATGCTCCGGTCAGGGGACAACGCGGGGAAAAAAAAAATATGGAGGGGCTATGTACTTGATAAGTTTGCGATTGATGAGGAACCAACCCTCCTGACCCCCCGGCATCACTGATCCCATGACCACCCCTGAAAGATGTGTGACTGCAGGAGAAAGCGCAGAGCGAGCCCAGCTCTCGGGATCAGTGGAGGCCTCAGTGATAGGAAAAGTTCTCTATCCAATTTTTGTTAAAAACTGTATAAAAATAAAGAAAATTTAAAAAAAAAAAAAAAACAAACACGACCAAATAACTCCACTCTTGTAATAATTATTTATTTTAAACATTTTCCGTTCCAGCCCAATTACACAAAACAATGAGTGGCCCAATTTTTGTGCTGTGAGACATGAACATAAGACAAGTGACCCAAATAATCCAGAGAGTTTACAACTCATTGGGAAAGAATTGCAAATATGAAATGTCACATTTTCAACAACAGTCCCAGGAAAAACAAAGACCGCTCAGGTCTACCAGAAAAGGAGAAAAAAATTACCGATAATCACAGATCGCTCCATTTTAGGCGGTGTGTGCACGGTGCGTTTTTATGCATTTTGTTGCAGTTGGTGGGCCAAATCTGCATGTGCATCTTCATGCCAGCAAAGTCAATGAGAATTCAGCAGTGTTGTGCGCAGGTTGTTTAATTTTTACTTGCAGATTTGGTGCAGAAAATAATCTGCAGCATGTTAATTGTTGGTGCGTTTTTTTTCCCCCACATTTTGTAGCCTTTCCACCCATTGACTTAATTAAAACAAACAGAAAAAACAAAAAAAAACGCAAAAAAAAGCACTTTTTTTTATATGCGTTTTTCGCTTGCCCTCCGCGCGCCCTCCGAGCCCAACGTGGTGCGCCCTCCGAGCCCAACGTGGTGCGCCCTCCGAGCCCAACGTGGTGCGCCCTACGAGCCCAACGTGGTGCGCCCTACGAGCCCAACGTGGTGCGCCCTACGAGCCCAACGTGGTGCGCCCTACGAGCCCAACGTGGTGCGCCCTACGAGCCCAACGTGGTGCGCCCTACGAGCCCAACGTGGTGCGCCCTACGAGCCCAACGTGGTGCGCCCTACGAGCCCAACGTGGTGCGCCCTACGAGCCCAACGTGGTGCGCCCTACGAGCCCAACGTGGTGCGCCCTACGAGCCCAACGTGGTGCGCCCTACGAGCCCAACGTGCGCCGACGCTCTCCCTCCACAATTAAGGGTACTTTCACACTTGCGTTTTTTTCCTTCAGTCGCAATCTGCCGGTTTGGAAAACAGCGCAATCAGTTAACAGATTCTGCCGCTTCCCATAGACTTGTATGGACAACGCATTGCGACCGACGGTCCTGAGATGCAGAAGCCGGGTGGAAAGAACACAGCATGTAGCGTTTTTCTGCGCTTCCCAGAGCATAAAAAAAACACAATGTGCAGGATTCCGTCAGAGTCTGTCATTTTTATAATGGAAGCCTATGGTGGCGGAATCTGTCATTTGACGGATCCCTGTGATGGATCAGTCTTTACACAACTGCGCATGCTCAGTTGAGTAAATTGCCGATAGAAAAGCTATAACGGATTCTGTTGTTTTGCAGGATCCGTCGCATCAGTTGTGCCACTATATGCAACGCGTCCGTTACATCTGTCACACAACGCAATGCGACGGATGCCGCACAACGCAAGTGTGAAACTAGCCTAACGTGCGCAGACCCTCGCCCTCCGCGATTAACGTGCGCCGACGCTAATCAGAATCTCAAGAGTGCAAACATACAGGAGATTTTCCAACTCCGTGTTAACGAGGACTCCTTACAGTAGAGCGAGCGGAGCGATTATAATAAGTTATTACGGCACAATACACGCTCACAATGCAGCGATTCATATAAAGCGTGTAGGAGTAGAAAGCTGTCATCTACACAACACAGGAGCTGCATCCACAGAGCGGAGCTTGTGCTCCGGACCCGGTACGGGCAGTCTGGGCAGACGCTGGAGGCAGCCAAATCCACAGGGCATGGAGCTGTCCCTACAGCAATGAGCGCACCCCTACACCATACAATGCTGCACCGCATGTAGCAGAAGAGAAAGCCCGGCTCTTCCTGTCAGAGGTTACACAATACCCCACACCCAGCGCTGCACAACAACAACAAGCTGCCCGAAAAGGAGCCAATGCCTCCGGGGAATGGAGCAGCCATCGCTCACCAGCCTTCTGCCCCTCCATCGAGCTGACACACGTCCACCACCGGGTCCCAAAACCCGTCCCCTTCTTGGTGAGAGCACCTCGGTGTGACATAAACTTGCCGTCTGCTCAGCCCCGCTTCCTCATTCCTGCAAGTTATTTGCAACGCCCTCCTTAAAGTGGAAGAGCTTCTCTCAAGAAGAAAAGAGGAAGTGAGCAGTAATCATGTCATGCAGGCATGAGAACGGTTAATTTACATTAAAAGATGGGGGGGGGGGCATTCGTTTTCAAGCGAAACCTAAAAGTGCACAGGATGGCAGGACTGGGAGGAGAGGGGGTGGCATGGAGGGGGGGGGCACTGAGCGTCACCTCCACGGTAGGGTTTGGGGGGAAGAAAAGTCATTTCTATTGTTATTTATGGCAATACATAGCAAAGCTGACCCTTTCTGTGTAGTTCCTCTTCCCATTTTTTTTTCTTCCGCCCCCTCAAGAGATGGCTTGTTACATATTTAGATCCTTTTTTTTACTGCTGTCATTGTGAAAACCACAATGTATAGATGCATAATACATGAGGTTCGTGCAACAGGACACGAGCGGTATTATATATATATCCGCGCACAGGCGGCATTCAAGCCTGCGGGGCTAAGCAGGTACACGCCACAGGTAAAGGCCAACGCCATCATGTAAAGGGGTGGCACATTGCAGATTATGGTGGGGGCCGACCTGAGACCACCTCCAGTCCAGAAAAAGGGGCCGGTTCACTTTTGTGCGCAGATGTTGCCGTTCACAAAAAAAAACAAAAAAAAAAAAAACCACACACACACACACACACACACAGGTCGGACTTAGGCTGCTTTCACACCTCCAGTTTCTGCAATGCGGCACACTCCGGCACTTTGCAGGAAAATCGCAACCGTTTTTTTTTGCTGCCGGTTGCGATTTTCCTGCATAGACTTTAATTAGTGCCGCATTGTGCCGCATGGCCTTGCGTTCCATCCGGTTTTTGCCGCATGCGGCAGATTTAGCCGATGCGGCGGCCGGATGGAACGTTGCCTGGCACGTTTTTTCGTGCGGCAAAAAAAACCGCATCGCGCCGCATTCGGCCGATGCGGCGCATTTTTCAATGCATGCCTATGGCGGCCGGATGCGGCGCGATGCGGCAATAACCGCATCCGGCCGCCGCATGCGGTTTTTGCCACTGCGCATGCTCAGTAGCGTGCCACAAGCGGCAAAAACTGGACTGGCCGCAAAGGAAAAACTTATGCAAAGGATGCGGTGTTTTCACTGCATCCGTTGCATAGCTTGCACAGCCGGATTGAGCCGCAGTGCTCAAGCCGGATGTGTGAAAGCAGCCTTAGGGGTACTTCTCACATATTGAGATCGCTGCTGAGTCACGGTTTTTGTGACGCACCAGTGACCTCATTAGCGATCTCGCTGTGTGTGACACGGAGCAGCGATCTGGTCCCTGCTGTGAGATCGCTGCTCGTTACACACAGTGCTGGTTCATTTTTTGCTCATTGCTCTACCGCTGTGAAGCACACATCGAGAGCAACAATCTGAATGTGCAGGGAGCCAGCGTTTGGAAGCTGCGGACGCTGGTAACCAAGGTACATATCGGGTAACTAAGTGAAGTGCTATGCTTGGTTACCCGATATTTACCTTAGATTCTAGCGTACGCCGCTCTCAGGCTGCCAGTGCTGGCTCCCTGCACACGTAGCCAAAGTACACATCGGGTAACTAAGTGAAGCGCTTTGCTTAGTAACCCGATGTGTACCCTGGCTACGAGTGCAGGGAGCTAGCGCTAAGCAGTGTGCGCTGGTAGCCAGGGTAAATATCGGGTAATCAAGCAAAGCATTTTGCTTAGTTACCCGATATTTACCTTGGTTACCAAGCGCAGCATCGTTTCCACGAGTCGCTGGTGGCTTGTCACTGGTCGCTGGTGAGATCTGCCTGATTGATAGTTCACCAGCGACCATGTAGCGACGCACCAGCCATCCTGACCAGGTCATATCATGGTCAGAATCGCTGGTACGTCGTTTAGTGAGACTGTATCCTTACACCTACCATAAAATAAAGTTGAACCTCCACAGACCATAAAGCCAGTATAGAATGAGCAGGTGGTAAATAAAGGCTTGTCCACCTTTGGGGATGATTTTCCTTACTTCAATATATGCAGTGTCTGCTAACACTCATTTTAGTAATTTGGTTTCATTGAACATTTTGCACTGTTTCCCTTCTACAGTCTCCGTTTGGCTGGCTGCAGAATGAATTAACGGAGAATCCATCAGGGAGCACTTTTTGACGATCCAATTGGAGAGTTTGTAAATGATCTGTCTTATTTTCTGAGCTTCTCATTTGATTAATGTCAACTGACTGCATCAAACTTGAGTGTGCAAATAAACAAGAGGGCCCGTAGACGCCAATCTGCAAATTTTTTTTTTTATCAAACTGGATTGCAAAAATGATCTTCGGCCCCAAAGACATATATTTAAGGAAAGTGATTAAAAAATAAAAAAATATAATATATACCGGATTTTTCGGACTATAAGACGCACTTTTTTTCCCTAAAATTTTTGGGGACAGTGAGGGTTGCGTCTTATAGTCAGATGGCTGCGAGGAAGGGGGGGGTTGGGGTGTGCAGTGGTGGTGGAGCGGGTCATCAGAGGCAGGAGCAGGCTGTTGCAGCGCCTAACGTTGACCACATGGACCGCTCATTAGCCTCATTTCATATGCACTGCTTCCCAACACCCATCATCTCTCAGCACTGAAGTCGGTGCTGACAGGTGGGTGGGGTGATGGGCAGGGGGTGCGCGCATAGTAAACAGCCGGCCCGCGTAATCTTCCCTGGCAACTACAGCCTCAAGTGAACATGTGCGGCTGTATATGCATTGCCCCCCATGCAGATGATTATACGCGGGGGGCAGTGAATAAGTACGGTATACTCACCGGTCACCGATAACTACAGCATCGCAATGTCCTCCTGTCTGCCTGCCCGCTGATGTGTGTGGAGAGCGGTGGGCACAGCGATGATGTCATCGCTGTGCACATGGCTCCACACGGGTCAGCGGCGCTGCTTCTGGCACAGAGGAAGACGAGCGATGCTGCTGGAGCGAGGAACGGTGAGTATAAACGTTTGTTTTTGTGTGTGCCACAGGATGCGGGCCATACACCAGGATGGGAGTACATACCAGGATGGGGGTATTTACTTGGATGGGGGATATACATACAAGGCAGGAGGATAATTACCAGAATGGGGTACCTTAGTAGTGAATTTGGAGACATTACCACCATAACAGTGCCGGCAGCAAATCACCGCCCCATAACAGTGTGTCAGGACCTTAATAGAATATATATAAAATAAATTATATATACACACACGTATTATATTATATTATATATATATATATATATATATATATATATATATATATATATATATATATATATATATATATATATATATATATATATATATATATATATATATATATATATATATATATATATATAAAATATATAAATTTTAAATAATAATATATAATATATATTATAATATAATATATTTATTTATTATTATTACAAATTTAAATATATATTTATATTATATATTATTTTTTTACATATATGATATATAATTTATATATATTATAATATATATATATATATATTATATTTATTAATTATACACACACACACACACACACACACACACACACACACACACACACACGAAAAAAAAAACAAAAAAGCTAGCACTAAATGTGCAACACAGCACTAAAAATTCCAACTGTACTTATTATAAATTTGAGATTTTTGGCAAAAAATTGCAATTTCTTGAGCTGCCACTCCACGGCAAATCTCATTTGGGGCAGTCCTAACACTAAAATATTTTTATATAATGTGCCAATCGGCCTCACATATGAATAGTAGAACTGCTCTTAGGCTACTTTCACACATCAGTTTTCTGCATTCAGGCACAATCCTTTTTTTTCCTGATCCAAAGGATCCGGAAAAAAAAAATGTAAAACCGTATCCACCGGATCCGGTTTTTAACGGATCCGTTATGCCGGATGCGTACAAAACCGGATCCGGTGGATATGGTTTGCATCCGGTTGGTCCTTTTTTTTGAAGGATCAGCTTTTTTAATTAATTTGGTGCATGCGCAGTTTACAAAACGGATCCGGTAGCCGCATCCATTTTTTACGGCATTGCGCCGGATCCGGCGACCATAGGATTGCATTGTAAAACACGGCGCGATGCAGTTTCTTTGCCGGACAAAAAAACGTTGCAAGACACGTTGCCTCCGGCCGCCGCTTTGATAAATTTTGCCGCATCCGGAAAAAAACGGATGCAACGCAAAGCCATCAGGTACAATCCGGTAACAATGCAAATCTATGGGGATAAAACGGATGCGGTTCCGGATCCGCTTAACCCGTTTTTTTCCGGATTGTACCTGATGGAAAAAAACTGATGTGTGAAAGTAGTCTTAGCAGCACTCACCTGGTCTATTTCAATCCCGTACCCATGACTGAGTCATGGCTGTGGGCGGGACAGGTCCAAGCAAATGCTGCATGAAGTAAATAGCCTGTGGACAGGGCCTGATGACTGAATGTGAACAGTCACCAATCGCCAAAATCTAGACAGGTGGAATACATCCCAAATTGGGGTGCAAAGCAAGGTGGGGGTCAACCACCGACCAATTCAATGAAGAAATAACAAAAAAGCCAGCACTAAATGTGCACTACAGCACTAAAAATTCCAACTGTACTTATAAATTTGAGATTTTTGGCAAAAAATTGCAATTTCTTGAGCCACCCCGGCTGACCCGCACCTTGCTATGCACCCCATTTTGGGATATATTCCACCTGTCTAGATTTTGGCGGTTGGTGACTGTTCACATTAAGTCATCAGGCTTTGTCCACAGGCTATTTACTTCAAGCAGCATTTGCTTGGACCTGTCCCGCCCACAGCCATGACTCAGTCATGGGTACGGGATTGAAATAGACCAGGTGAGTGCTGCTAAGAGCAGTTCTACTATCCATATGTGAGGCCGTATGGCACATTTTATAAAAATATTTTATAGTGTTAGGACTGCCCCAAATGACATTTGCCGTGACGTGGCGGGGCAGCTCAAGAAATAGAAATTTTTTGCCAAAAATCTCAATTTTTATAATAAGTACAGTTTGGAATTTTTAGTGCTGAAGTGCACATTTAGTGCTGGCTTTTTGTTTTTTATATTATATTTATTTTATATATATATATATATATATATATATATATATATATATATATATATATATATATATATATATATATATATATATATATATACAGATAATTATATATCTATATACACAAACACATGGTATATATACATACACATATATACATACACTACCCCAAAGCAGAAGCAAAAGTGCTTCAGGGCGGTTCTTAGGGGGTTCTCAGGACTCAGACCCGTTTCAATCTGTAGAGAATCTAACATGGGTGGGCAGGGGGGGGGGGATAAAAGTGGGTCAGCATTGACTTGGTGCAATTCTAGAGAAAGGCAGGACCGGTAAAAATTGGCATTTCTGCCACACTTTCCCAGCTGTTCATTCTCTGTGGCCCCCTCCTGCACCGCGACAGACATTTCCCTGGAGGCAGTGATTTCGCTGACCTCACCCCACCTTCCTGAAGGAGACAATATGGAG
>NC_134360.1:209547030-209717030 GCF_048569485.1 Anomaloglossus baeobatrachus | reverse complement strand
TGATTCTTCAGATCATTAAGATTCCGAGATAAACATAACATATATATATATACACACACACACACACACATACATATACATACATATACATACACATATACACATATATATATATATATACAGTGTGTCCACCCATATCCTGTCCACCGCCATTAACTTGAGAACTGAATAGGATAACTGAAGTGAGCACTAATATATATATTATGAGTGCAAGCCAAAAATTACATACTATATACGGATAAGGCTGCACATCAAACTTGGATAATAGTATAATGCCTCAAGCATATGGACAAATATTGGAATATACAATGAAAAATGCTACTTGCTAATTTGAACATGTGAATAATGAATTGCATACCTGCCATGAATATTAGGAAAAAGGAGATATTTAGCAATCGCATTGATCAATGTAACTGAGCCCCAAGGCCTCGTCAAGGCATATCTCTATATTGGGGTCCCTAGCTCTGTGACCCTAACTGTGTGTCATCTCATTGCAATTAAAAACTGCTATGGGTGGAGAGGGGTAACTAAGGACTTTCTTATATAGGAGATGGAAAAAACATGGCCGAAAGGGGTGGAGCTGTGTTCACATTCAGAAAAAAACTACATATAACTGAATAGGATAACTGAAGTGAGGCATTATACTATTATCTAAGTTTGATGTGCAGCCTTATCCGTATATAGTATGTAATTTTTGGCTTGCACTCATAATATATATATTAGTGCTCACTTCAGTTATCCTATTCAGTTATATGTAGTTTTTTTCTGAATGTGAACACAGCTCCGCCCCTTTCGGCCATGTTTTTTCCATCTCCTATATAAGAAAGTCCTTAGTTACCCCTCTCCACCCATAGCAGTTTTTAATTGCAATGAGATGACACACAGTTAGGGTCACAGAGCTAGGGACCCCAATATAGAGATATGCCTTGACGAGGCCTTGGGGCTCAGTTACATTGATCAATGCGATTGCTAAATATCTCCTTTTTCCTAATATTCATGGCAGGTATGCAATTCATTATTCACATGTTCAAATTAGCAAGTAGCATTTTTCATTGTATATTCCAATATTTGTCCATATGCTTGAGGCATTATACTATTATCTAAGTTTGATGTGCAGCCTTATCAGTATATATTAACTTGAGAACGGCGGCAGCTATAGGCATAGAAGTGGTGTCTAGGTATAGTAAAGTAGCCATGCGCTACGCAATGAAACCACCTATAGCGCCACCTGTTGGAAAACAACGGAAATAGCATTTTTATATGAAATATGAAAATGGAACGAGATAGAGAAAAAAAAGTGAATTACAAAGTTGTAGGGCATCATCAATTCAATACGAATCGACAACTTGCATGTGTTGACATGTGAGCCCCATACATTTATTCTTTTTTTTTTGCAAACATTGTCATTATACTTCACACCATTTTGGGGTACACATGGTTTGATTGCTTTTTGTTGCCTTTTTTTGGAGGGGAAGAGGGGGGAATGTGGTTACTGAAAAAGAGCAATTTCGGTGGTTCAGTATTTCACTTGGAGGATAAAAGTGATAGAGAATAACGGATTCCACCACATCAGACGCTTCTGACGGAGGCTTGCACTGCTCTCCACTCCCTGTCCGTATAACTATACGTGAAAAACTGTACCGGTGTCATCACGGTTTTGTAATCAGTGTCTTTCACGGATGGATCAATAAATGACAAAGCTTCTCCATTTTGGAGATGTACAGCACAAGGATGCCATCAGTGTGCTGAACGTGTTTGTCCTGAACTCGTAGACTTGTATTGGCCATCATTCATGCTGCCGGAAAAAAAATGGAAAATGGACAAGGTGCAGGTGAAAACACATATGTGAGCAGCCCCATAGGTTATAATGGGTATGGAAGTAAAAAAAAAAAAAATTGTATGGCAAACATACCCCCACTTCAGCCTGAGGCCCCCCCCTTCACGTGCCCTGATCAGACCCTGACCACGCAGGCAGAAATAAAAAAAAAAAAAAACATCTGCACTACCTCATTGCAAACATTTGTCCCACTTTTTGGCGAGCACTAGGAGGCCATCAAAAAAAAAAAAAAAAACTCATTTTTGCATTTTTGTGTTAAATGCTTTTTATTTTGGTAATGTTATTTTTTTATATCATGAGATATATATTATAAAAAAACAAAAAACCTGTCTCGCAATTTCTCACAAAGGACAATAAACCTTTTTTATACTCCTATTTTTCAGAAGAGTTTTCAGTAGGCTCCTCCTCATCACAGGCAGTGTTACACTATGGCTGATGTCAGCTGACCCTGCTCCCTCTCCCTTCACAACGACCTTTGCACACGCTCATTAGATGCGTCAATACTAAAGAAATGAGCAGGATTTGGACCATTGTGGCAACTGAACGTGGGTTATTTCCAGGAAAAAGAAGTTAAAGGGAATCTGTCACCAGGTTTTTGGTCCCCCATCTGAGAACAGCATAACGTAGAGACAGAGATCCTGATTCCAACAATTTGTCACTTACTGAGCTGTTTGCTGTCATTTTGATAAAAATCAATATTTTCTCTGCTGCAGATCTAGCAGTTATACAGAGATCATGAATATGCTGGACTACCTGCAGCATGCCAAGTAGTCCTGTAATGATAATCTAATGCTCATTAAACAGTGATTTTATGAAAACTACAGTAAGCAGCCTATTAAGTGACACATCACTGGAAACAGGATCTCTGCCCCTACATTATGCTGCTCTCAGATTTGGTGACAAAAACCTGGTGACAGATTCCCTTTAAAGTCTATAAACAAGCCCCAGTTGCCAGATTTCTATAGTTAAGTTTAAATACCAATTGGGCTATGTAAAACAAAAATATAGTTTTTGTGAAATTCTAAATTGACACAAAAACTTAATTTGAACAATAAGTCATTTTCTAACAACACATTTCCCTTTAAGGAAACACACACAAGAATTTTGTTATTAGTCAAACCTGTCTAAATATGTGTGTTGTGTAATAGAAGTGGAATAAAATACTTCCTGATCTCCATCTTCTCTGGTTTATAGGTCCTGCGCGCACTAGAAAAAGGATTTTTCTCAAGAAATTTCTTGAGTCTGAAAGATTAGCGCACCTACGTTCAAAAAACGCACCGAAAACCGCATGCGTTTTTTCCCGCAGGTTGGTCCCTGCATTATTTTTACCGTTATCTATGGCAAAAAAACACAGTTACCTGCAGAAAAGAAGTGAAATGCACATTCTTTTTTTCCTCAAGACATTCTGCAGGAAAGATTTTTCTTGAGAAAAAAAAAACGCAGTGTGCGCACAGCTATTTTTTTTTCCATAGGTTTTGCTGGGGAACGTCTGCAGAAAGGTTACAACCATTTTCTCAAGACATTTCGGCAGCAAAAACGCGAAACAAAACACGGGTAAAAACGTAGTGTGTGCACAGGGCCTTACTGCCGCGGGTCTGATCTATGGAGCCTCGTTCTGACGCTCCATAGACTTACATTGTGAAAGCGATTTCAGGTTCACACACAATCCCCGGTGTGATCCATTAAGTCAGAACCTCACTCACGTGAGTGAGAAGAGGGGCGGAGCTATTCTGGAAACCAAGGTCGGGGGTGATAGGCAAGTACGGTATATGATTGCAGGGGTTAAGAAGATTATTTTGAGTTTTTCCAGGACTCTGTGATACGGGGACAAATCGTGAACAGTTTTGTCACATGCTGCAATGCTCCCCAAACGTCTGGTTTTGGGGTTAACATTTCACCCACGGTCACAATATGTAAGAGCATTGACAATGCAAAAATGAGAAATTTGGGGGGAAAAAAATGTCCTGCCATTGGCCAGTTACAAAAGAAGGTTAAACCTAATATTAAAACTAAAAAATTTGGAAAGATTTCTATTGATTTTAGAAAACGAGGACAAAACGGCAATCACAAAAGTAGAGGACCCAGGTCGATCAGCCATATCTCCAGATTGATAGGCCCAGTGTGATGACTACTCCATGATGACGTCATGTGGGGCCTATTATTCAGAAGAGGGGCCAGGGATACAGGAAAGTAGGAGGTGGTGGAGGGGCTCTGCTCTGGTGGCCACAGCCCACTCATTTGGGTCCTGCCATTTTATTTTTGTTTACCTCTAGTGATCACTGTGGATTTAACATCCCACATCCCCCCCACCCAAAGAAAAATCAAATACATCCCAGAGTCAATATTCATCAACATGGTCGGCCATGCGATTCTGTTACCAATGCAACTAAAGTGCAAACAGTCCCTGAATGGGAAAGAAAAAAAAAATGTAGACGTGCACCCCCTCCCCCGACCGTTACTACACTGCACCAGTAGCACAGTAACAGTATCAAGAATTCTGTGTGAATGGAGCTGGAGAAAAAAAAAAAATGTACCATATATGTTTTGCAATAACATCACTTGAAGGTATCCAACGCATTTTCAGTCACCAAGTTCCTGGTAACAAATCTACCCCTTGTGAAAACCCTTAGAGGTAATGTTTACAAAACCTCTGAGGCTTTTTTTTCTGGGGGGAGGCAAAATAGTCACTGCTGATGACACGAGACAATGGGCATTGAATAGTCTGTTAGTACACTGTTGTGGAAGTGCTACCATGCTAAGAGGGCAGAATGAGAGCAGAAACTAACGCCCTTGTGACTAGTCCCTGCGCTCATTAGCATATCATAAAGGATCTTTATAAATACTCTTTCTAAAGATTTGTTTTATCTATGCTACTAGATACAGGGACGGTTAGGCAGGGATTAGCAATATACACCCGGAACTGCTCGTCGTTCTAGGTGCATATTGGACCTGACAGGTTTCCTTTAAAGGGAACCAGTCACCAGGATTTTTGTATACAGTGCTATACTGGCACTATTAGGCTGATTCTATACATACCTGTAGTGGTCAGCTCGGATGTTTAGGTTTTGAAATCCAAGAAAGTAAAGTTAATAAAAATTGTCAGTTGCTTGAGTGACAGCAGCTGAGGATCAGATAATATCTGGGGAGTATGCATAGTTATCCCCTCCCCCTGTTAGAATTAGCATACGTATTATACAAATCGATGTAACTTTTCTCTTCCAGGACCTGTGTGAGGTCATACCCATGTGTCCAGAAGGGGCGGGGCCTCAGCCAAGAAAGCTGATATCAGGAAGCAACGTTTTCCTATTGACTGAGGCCCCGCCCCTTCTTGTCACATGGGTATGACCTCACCACAGGTCCTGGAAGAGAAAAGTTACATCGATAGAATTAGCAGAAGTATTATACAAACAGGGGGAGGGGATAAATCTGCATACCCCCCCCAGATATTATCTGAGCCTCAGCTGCTGTCACTCAAGAAGCTGCCAATTTTATAAACTTTACTTTTTTGGATTTCAAAACCTAAACATCCGATCTGACCACTGCAGGTATGTATAGAATCAGCCCGATAGTGCCAGTATAGCACTGGCTTTAGGTTATATACCAAAATCCTGGTGATTGGTTCCATTTAAGGCTATGTTCACATCTCTAGTAATCATCATCTAGTAATCAACAAATCCAGCAATCAGATAGAAAAAAAAGTTGTGCAGACACAGCTTTATCAGTTTTAAAAAAAAAAAAAAAAAAAAATGTTTTTGCAGGACATGTTTTTAATACTGGAGTCTGTGGAAAACGGATCTGTTAACTGATTGCTTTTTATCTTCCTTTTGGGACTGATCCAATAACAATAAAATGGATCCTTTAGAAATGAAAGAAAAACTGATGGCTAAATAGCGACCCGTTAATAAATCCATCTTCATGGTCTCCCAAGATATATATATATATACATAATTATATTTATTTCTCTCTCTATATATATATATATATATATATATATATATATATATATATATATATATATATATATATATATATATATATAATGATCCTGCAAAAAAAATTTTTTAAAATAAGTTGTGTTTGCTAAACTTTTGTTTCACTAACGCATCCGTTCTAACGGGTGATTACTGGACATGTGAACTCCGCCTAATTAAGCTAAGGGTGTAAGGAGGAACGTTCCTTGTGAAGAGTGCCAAGAACAGGTTCCCTTAGAAACCTCCCATCTAACTAAATTAAAGTGCTTGCTTTGCACTGATGAGAGGTAAGCACCTTGAAACATGCATCTGCAAATGGAGTTTCTGGATTGGCACCTTATCCCAATGGTTCATGCAAACGTCCGAACAAATTGGTTCAATCTCAGAGCACAATGTACGGGCTGGCCACGGGTCTCCTGAGCCGAGCCTCACAGCCCCATACAAATATAGGAAGCAGTTATGCTCCGGTCTTGATACCCGCGTCCACCCCTACATTGCACTTAGAGATCGCACGGACGTCTGGATGAGCCCCAAGTCACGTGACAAGACCCGGTAAAAAGGTCGATAGACTTTTAGGATTGGTACATTTAATAGGTAGAATTCAAGCCCTCCTTTCTGAATATGCATTTGCATAATTAAGCCAGCACTTGTATCACTTTGCGGACTTTCCAAATGCAAATCTGCTTGAAAACATACGCTCCAGGTGCATTCACCCAAAGGTGTTATCAAATCTGCATTTAAAAAAAAAAAAAAAAAAAAGAGCAAACGCATCTCAAAGAGTGCTACAAAACAATGCATCCAAAAAACCCCAATCAGAGCAGACAGCTATTGTGTATTTTGATGGAAACAGAAGTGCATGTGTGAACATTGCTGAAAAGGGGAGAAATTGCAGAAATGTCTACACAAAATTACATCGACTTGGTGCAAATTTAAAGTTACTATTATTTTTGGTATTTATTTTTAATGCTGCACTATACACTTTTTTTTGTTCCCTTCAGTAGTTGCAGATCCTTTAAAAACAGACCCGTAACACGCAACATAAGCAGACATGTTGCGGATATAACGTCCGGGGCGCATGTAGATGAAATTCAGGAAGATTCTATTTTGTCTTATACATTGGACTTTCGGCTTGCGAAATTGGACGTAAAATTAAGAATGGACGCCGCCACAGCCGTGGGGGCACACGCAAACTCATAACACTTAGGAAGTCATTCACAATCTCCAGGGAATCGCTTTCCACCTGCCCGGTGTGTGCAGACCAGTGACCAGGAGGCGTCTGTTGCTAAGCAACCGATCTCACAAGCAGCAGGTGACAGCAGGAATTCCACGTTAATATGGGAGATCCTCACCCACCACAGACGGGTGGATGCTGCAAATCTGTCCCATCGGTAAATCACATCAGCGGAGTCCACCAAACTTCCTAGTTAAGGTAATTTCACACTTCCGTTATTTATTTATTTTTTTGCGCAATCCGCTGTCTTGGAAATAAGCGAAATGCGTTAACGGATTCCGCTGTTTCCCATAGACTTGCATTGATGACGGATTGTGCCAAAAGTACCTGCATTGCTTCCGTTGGCCAACGCTCCGTTGCTTCCGCCGAGTGGAAGCAACGCTGAATGTAATGTTATTGGCTTGCGTCAAAATGACGCCGAGCAGCGGATGGCTCCCCTATGGTAGCGGATTCCGTTGCAAAGTGCTTTACAACGGAATCCGCTGCTGGATTCCGCTAATTTCTACTGAGCATGCCCAGAATGAAAAAAATGAAAAAGAAAAAAAAAAAGCCGACGCATTCCGTTAGACGGACGCCAAACGGATGCAACGGGTCCGTTATTTCTCAGGAATCAGCTAACGTATTCCTGTGAAATAAAGGATCCGTTGCATCCGTTGACACCACAAAAATAACGGATGCGTCAAAACGACGCAGCAACGGACCCAGCGGATTTCGCCCAACGGAAGTGCCCATACTGATTTTTTGTATGATTTTTTTTTTTCTGCGTACAAAAAAAGGCATTTTGTTCCAAAAAGCCACTGAGAAAACACGCATTTCTTATTGCGTTTTTTCCATATAATTTTTTTACTGCTTTTTGTGCTTTTTCTAATCATGGCGATGGCGGGGGTTCAGGCGCAGTACCCCCGCAATCACCACCAAGTCTCCGGCTAATGTTACAGTCGGAACCCAGCTCTCACTGCCCAGAGTGATGCCTACGCTGTTCCCGGCAGTTTAACCCCCTGAATGCTGTGATCAGTGCGATCGCAGCATCCAGGAGGCAGGGAGAGAAATTGCTTACCTCGCCCTGGCAATCGGGTCCTTGTAATGCGATCACAGGGACGCGATCACTGCCATTTTAACCCTGGATCATCACCATGATGACCCCGGGTTACTGAACTATAGAGAGCCACGCCCACCATGCTGTATGCATGATGTGTGAGGCGGAGTGCTGCACCATAATCCCGTGTAGTGATTAAGCATTGCAGGGGGATTATAGAAACGCAGGAAATAAACAAACAAATTGACACGCTACTTTTTGCAGCAACAAAATCTGCAAGGAAAAAAGAAGCAGCGTGTGCACAGCAAGTCAGGATTCTCAGACTTTGCTGGGATTATTTTAATCAATAAAAGCAAGGGAAAATCATCAAGAAAAAAATGCACCAAAAAATGCTACATGGGCACAAGGCCTTAAAGCTAAATATACAAATAATAAGAAATTGGACAATTTTGACCATTTCAGTCGACACTCATTTGAAAATTACAACTGGCCGACCAAAGATTACTGTATAAGGTATCTCCTTAAACATATTGTGGTCCCCCCTTTCCTCCCCCATTCTTAAATGCATGTATTTGGGGCTAAAAATCATTTTTTGAAATTGGGCTTCAGTTTGCCTTTGGTAATCTCTGTGTTGCAGTGAGTTAAGTGAGAATATGTCAGTGAGCTCATTTTGAAAGTCTAATGGGAGTTTGTAACTTGGGTTTTAGTGAGCGTCTCTCGGCTGATTTACGGCCACGGATTATATTAAAGATTAATGTGCAGGAAAATAAATTGTCTGGAAAAGCAAAAATGGTGCTCAATTTTTTTTTTTTAATGAAACCCAATTGAAAAAGTGATTTTTAGCACCAAACATGTGTTTTAAAGTAAAAAATAGTTTGCAGACGTGAACAACACGAGCAGAAAGGTTGAGTCTACCAGGACGGGGGCAGCATTGGCAAGTAATGAACAGGTCAAGCGGCAGGACAGGATCGTTCACGTGTCCTGGCAGGTACCGATGTGGGAACGAGAAACCCCAGAGACATCAATGATACCACAAGGATCTATTGTCTAGGAGCAGTGATGTTAAGTGATGTGATGGGCCGCGCCGGTCCACCGCGCACCCGTGATGGGCCGCGCCGGTCCACCGCGCACCCGTGATGGGCCGCGCCGGTCCACCGCGCACCCGTGATGGGCCGCGCCGGTCCACCGCGCACCCGTGATGGGCCGCGCCGGTCCACCGCGCACCCGTGATGGGCCGCGCCGGTCCACCGCGCACCCGTGATGGGCCGCGCCGGTCCACCGCGCACCCGTGATGGGCCGCGCCGGTCCACCGCGCACCCGTGATGGGCCGCGCAGGTCCACCGCGCACCCGTGATGGGCCGCGCAGGTCCACCGCGCACCCGTGATGGGCCGCGCAGGTCCACCGCGCTTACTACACATAAAAATACACGCCTGTGATACTATTTTATATATACAGTTACATTTTTAACTGTGTGAAACACTAAGAAAACAACAAAAAGTAAATAATTGACAAGTGCGAGATGACAATGGCTGTTGTCACCATAGCAACCAGTGATACAATGTTGCAGGATTCCTCCTGGGTCATGTGATTTGCCGCTGCTCATTAGCACGGGCACACCCTGCCGATTCCCGGTCCCGGCACCGCGCTCCCCGCCGCACCAGGCCTAGCCGATAATTACCGCAAACACAAAGGCCGGGCAGCTGCCCACAGCAACCAATCAGAACACGGCTCTTATAGAAGCAAGCGGCCATCGAAAAGTGAAAGCCGCCGTCTGATTGGTTGCTATGGGTAACTGCCGCTTCCCTTCGCCGCCGCTGGACTAATCCATATTAGTAAATAGCAGCGCGGTCTGGGCGGGGCAGGTGCCGAGTCACACAGCTCCAGGCCCCCGGCAGCGGCCAGGAGACCCCCGGGGAATTCTGCGGCCTAGCCCTTGTCACCCAGCAGCAGCTGCGTCCATCCCCCCACCTCCCCCCGGGGGAGGTGAGAATAGCGCACCCTCCGCCCAGAGAGCGCCGGCGCCGCCATCACCCCGACACCCGGCCCGGCCGGGAAAACCGCACTCACCGGCGATGGGTCTCAGCTGTCCGTGTCCCGGGCATTTCGAGCTGCCGGCGGGGGGCTCGCCTGGCGGAGAGCGGGGAGCATCGTGTCCTTCCGGCTGCTCGGCTCTTCTTCCTGCTCCCAGAATTCTCCGCGATCCCTCCCCTCCCCCAGTCCAGACTCCCCCCCTCCTCTCCTGAGCGACATCTGCCCCCTCCCCCCGTGTCATCACCACCCGAGCCCGGGGACGCCTGCTCACCGAGGGGCGGAGTCTGCGGGAGGCGCGGCCCGGACCAGAACCGGAGTCAGGCGGACGAGTTCTAGAGGGGAGTCCGCTCCGTGCACGTTCTGGAGCAGAATCCGCTCCGTGCAGCCGAAACATGACGCGTTCTAGAGCAGAATCCGCTCCGTGCAGCCGAAACATGACGTGTTCTAGAGCAGAATCCGCTCCATGCAGCAGAATATGACGCGTTCTAGAGGGAAGTTCGCACTGTGCAACCGAAACGATGCGTTCTAGAGCAGAATCCGTTCCAAGCAGCCGAATATGACGCGTTCTAGAGGGGAGTCCGCACCGTGCAGCCGAATATGATGCGTTCTAGAGCATAATCTGCTCCATGCGCCCAAACATGATGTGTTCTAGATCACTATCCGCTCCGTGCAACCGAAACATGGTGTGTTCTAGATCAGAATCCACTCCGTGCAGCTGAAACATGATGCGTTCTAGAGCAGAATCCACTACGTGCAGCCGAAACATGATGTGTTCTAGAGCAGAATCCACTCCATGCAGCTGAAACATGATGTGTTCTAGAGCAGAATACGCTCCATGCAGCCGAATAAGACGCGTTCTAGAGCAGAATCCGCTCCATGCAGCCGAAACATGACACGTTCTAGAGCAAAATCCACTCTGTGCAGCCGAAACATGACGCGTTCTAGAGCATAATCCACTCCGTGCAGCCAAAACATGACGTGTTCTAGAGGGAAAATCCGCTCCGTGCAGCCACACATGATGCGTTCTAGAGCAGTATCCGCTCCGTGTAGCCGAAACATGATGCGTTCTAGAGCAGAATTTGTTCCAAACATCCGACATATTGTATGTTCTAGAGCAACATCCACTCCGTTCAGCCGAAACATGACACGTTCTAAAGGAGAATCCGCTCCGTGCAGCCGAACATGACGCGTTCTAGAGCAGTATCCACTTCGGAGTAGCCGAAACATGATGCGTTCTAGAGCAGAATACGCTCCATGCAGCCGAATAAGACGCGTTCTAGAGCAGAATCCGCTCCATGCAGCCGAAACATGACACGTTCTAGAGCAAAATCCACTCTGTGCAGCCGAAACATGACACGTTCTAGAGCATAATCCACTCTGTGCAGCCGAACATGACGCATTCTAGAGGAGAATCCGCTCAGTGCAGCTGAACATGAAGCGTTCTAGAGCAGAATCCACTCTGTACTGCCAAACATGACGTGTTCTAGAGGACATTCCACTCCATGCAGCCGAATATGACCCGTTCTAGAGGAGATTCTGCTCGGTGCAGCCGAACATGACGCATTTTAGCAGAGATTCTGTACATGACACTTTCTAGAGGAAAGTCTGTGCAGGGTGCATTCTAGAGGAGTGTGAGGCAAATCCCGGGATATGAAGATGAATTATGACTCCAGTCATGGTCCCTCATCACTCCCTGGCAGTGCCCCCTCCCTTCTTGTTCTCAGTGTTCCACTTACACCTCCATGGCCATGTCCTGTGATATGGAGATGAGGTGGTGTGGGAACAATGGACACAGGATGGCTCCCTGCCGTCACCCTGTAACAAGAGTTGTATCTCATTAGCAAGGCTATGGAACTAGCCAGACAGAACGACTCCAGTAAAAAATGGTTCATATCTCGCAAGCCATATTTCCGATAAATACGGCAACCATAAAAATGGTGTCTCCGCATGCGGACGATGCCGGCACACCCTTTTTATGGGAGCAGGGCATTGGGAAATGCCCCAGGCGTGATATCAGCCAATGGGGAACTGGCAGACAGGTCATGAGTCCCCTCGTTCTGTAGCTAAATTCATAACTGTCACAATGAGAGCATTGGCGTCCGCCTACGACGCTCCCAGGCAAAGTTATGGCCCATATTCCATGTTGTGGATTGT
Organism: Anomaloglossus baeobatrachus; assembly: GCF_048569485.1. NCBI lineage: Eukaryota > Metazoa > Chordata > Amphibia > Anura > Aromobatidae > Anomaloglossus > Anomaloglossus baeobatrachus. Next base: position 209,704,769 of record NC_134360.1, on the reverse strand, counting down.
CCATAACTCCAGCCAGGGGTGGAGCAGTGCTCCCTCTGAGGTCACTAAGGTAGGAGGGGACCTGGATTTGCCCAGGTTGATAACCCTACTTCGGCCATTTTCCAGTGTTCTTTTCGCTGGGGGCACGTGTAGGAAACATCTGTGGGAAGGATCCTAGAAACCTGGGTACAGCGCCCCCCTGTGGCCAGACGCAACAAGGTAACTGCTGGAACTGTGTATGCCTGTTTGTAAACCATGCTTTATCTGTAACTGTACTCTGACATATGTATATTCTGTAGATTCCCTATTGTATATATTGTAGTTCTAGTGTGCTTTAGGCTGATTAAATTATATAATTAATCTTGGGCTGTTCTGTTATCTCGATCTTGAATCCCACGTCTGTGTGTTCGGCTAATAGTTACCGTAAATCGGTTGGTGGCAGCGAGTTGTGCCAAGGATTATTGTGGGGAGGCCAGTGAGATTCGGGAAGATATTATATATTCCGCCCGCGGAGGTCGGGGGAATATATACCCTACTCTCACCGGGGACCCTTCAATAATCGGCATAAGTAGTATAGCGGCCTCCTTGCTTATTGTCGGGCAATTCCATAATTGGCCTGACTATAAGAGGGGCGCTAGAGAGCGCGTCACGTGCTCTGTCTGTCGGTCGGGAGGTATAAAGGAGGGGTGACCCCCACTTGTTACCCCCCGATTGTGACGTACTGGTAGCCAGCGCGGGGGATTTCTGAGGGACCCCCCCCGGTGGTTCGTGACATATTGGTGGCATAGCGGTGGGATCGAGATAATAGTGTGTGTGAGTGTGAGACCCATACTCCCAGACACTAAAGACTGCCTGCAGCAGCTGTGGCTGCTGGGGTCTTCAGACTAGCTCAACACTAGAGTGTCAGAGTGCAGATACTGTAAGGTGTGTGGAGGCATCAGGTGTCAGTTCTGTGTCAGTGACCAAAAGTCTGCAAGAATGGCTGATGGCACCAGGAGCAGAGCTATGCAACTGGCCAATGCTAAGGCAGGAGCCGAAGAGAGGGAGGACGGTGCTGTGGACAGCAATGAGGAGGTTGCCCACGAGTCCTCCAGGAGCTCGACGCCAGAAAACCGTTCTGCCGAGGACATTGCGCAACCTGGCACTGCTGGACAAGATGAGGAGGAGCTCACCCAAGGTTCCTCAACGAGCCAGATGCCAGCCCTCCGCTCTGAAAGGGACAGTGAATCGCCTAGCTCTGCAGCGTGCCGCAGATCACCACGTGCCATTCCACCGAGCCTGGGAGGCTCGGATAGCCTTCTTCAAATGGCTATGGCCCTTCTCCAGGCTGGAGACCAGAAGGGCTACAAGGAACTCCTGGCAGAGCGCAGGGCAGAGCGGCAGGCAGCGCGTGACGCTGAGGCTGCGGAGCGGCACGCAGAGCGTGAGGCTGCGGAGCGAGAGCGGCAGGCAGCGCGTGAAGAGCGAGAGCGACAGGCAGACCGTGACTACCAGCTGCAGCTAGCTCAGCTCCGGCCCTCATCAGCCACATGTGACCTTCGAGACACCAAACTTCCAAAGGTCCGTGTTGAGGACTTCCCAGTGCTGGAGAAGGATGGAGACTTGGACTCTTTCTTGACTGCTTTTGAACGGACTTGCTTGCAGCACCATCTGGACAAGGACCAGTGGGCCAAATACCTGACCCCCCGTTTAAGGGGTAAGGCCATGGATATCCTTGGGGACTTGCCTGCTGAGGCAGATCAGGGCTACGACACCATCAAGCGGGCCCTGATCCAACAGTACAACCTCACTCCAGAGTCCTACCGCAAGAAGTTCCGGAGCCTACAGAAGGGACCAAAGGACTCCTGGGCTGACCACCGGCGGGCACTTGCCCGAGCTGCCGACCACTGGACCCAAGGCCTGCAGCTTTCCACCGGACCGGAGATCCTGGACTTGTTCATCACGGAGCAACTCTTGTGGAACTGCCCTGAGGATCTCCGCCAGTTCATCCGAGACCAGAAGCCAAAGGGGTCCACGGCTACAGCTGCCCTTGCCGATGACTACACCAACAACCGGGCCCCTGAGGCCAGGAGAGCGGCCACCAGCAGCACCTGGAGAGGGGGTAAGATGAATTCTGCGACTGCCCCACCTGCCCCTAGACTGCAGGGGGTGTCCCCCTCAACTCCCCTCTCCAGGCCCGTGGCGGAACCAAGACGGTGCCACCAGTGCAACCTACCTGGACACTTCAAGGCCATGTGCCCTCAGCGTCCCAAGGCCCCGGCTCCGTCCCCGTCCCAAGGGCCGCCCAAGGTGTATTGTGTGGGTGGGGGTGGTGGTAGGTCCCTGGACAGCTTCCAACCTGTCACCGTCGGCCGGTCTGTGACCATAGGACTGCGAGACAGCGCCTCGGAGGTGACTCTGGTGCGGCCTGAGATGGTGTCCCCCCAAGACTTGATCCCTGGAAAAACCCTCGCTGTCTCCGGGATTGGAGGCACTGACCCGGCGCTGCCTGTTGCTGACATTTATGTGGACTGGGGCGCAGGGCGAGGGGTGAGGGAGGTGGGGGTAACTGATCGGATCCCTGCAAACGTGCTACTTGGGACAGATTTGGGGCAGATAACCTCCCAGTTTGGGCCCCAACCAAGGGCTGAACCTTCAGCCAGTACTGACATGCCTCCGGACAATGTTAATGTGTTATCTATGAATGATGTAAGGGAGGAGGGAGTGAACTCTGATATTTCTGCTTGCATAGACACCATAGACACACACTCAGCTGCAGCTGTGACAGGGGAGGGGGTCAGAGAAAGGTGTGACAATGCCTCTACAAGTAATCAGCCTGTGAGCTGGGATCTGTTGCCCTCTGAAGGGATAAGCAGAGAGCAGGGTGCTGCAGGGGGAGGACCAGTGTGTGGGGTGGGGGCTACCACAGCAAATGTGGGGTCCCCAGAGATTTCACAGCGGGGTTCTGTTGCTGCAGGAGGGGAACAGGCAGGTGAGATTGGGGCCGGTCCAGGAGCGGAAGTGCTCCCAGGTAAGATCTCGGTGCATGGTTCCCCCACAACCGGGGTGTCAGGAAGCCAGGTAGGTCTGCCTGAACCGGCGACTTGGTCAGGAACGGAGGAGGAGCAGGCACGACCCACGGTCGCAGCGGCTGTGGCCGCTGTCACCCGCAGTGGGAGTGCTGGAAGCCAAGGGGCCTCCCGGAGGTCCGATAGCTCTTCCCCTTCTGACCAAGTGGCAGCCGAGTCAGGTGGAGGCCAGGACACAGGTCCCGGGGTACTGACTGAAGATGTGACAGTCTCGTCGATTCTGGCCACATCTAGTCAGGGGTTTCAGGCAGCGTTAGAAGCTGACGACAGCCTGAAAGCTCTTAAGGAGCAGGCGGCACAGCCTCCCTCGGACTCGGACCCGGAGCGAGTGGTCTGGGACCAAGGACGGCTGTACCGGGCCACGGTCCAGCAGGGTTCACCGGAGGCGTGGCCCAGGGACCGACAGTTGGTGGTACCCTATCCGTTCCGGACGGAGTTGTTGCGGATCGCACATGAGATTCCGATGGCCGGACACCTAGGGATCGCTAAGACCAAGGCCAGGTTAAACCAGCATTTCTACTGGCCAAAAATGGGGGCCGATGTGGCTGCCTACTGCCGTTCGTGTGAAACCTGTCAGAGAGTGGGGAAGGCGGGGCCACGCCCCAAAGCCCCACTGGTATCTCTGCCAATCATCGATGAGCCTTTCAGGAGGGTGGCTGTGGATCTGGTCGGCCCGCTGGCCATCCCCAGCAGCTCCGGGAAACGCTTCATACTGACGGTAGTGGACTATGCCACCCGGTACCCAGAAGCAGTGGCCTTGTCGTCCATTCGGGCTGACAAGGTGGCCACCGCATTGCTGGAGATTTTCTCCCGAGTGGGTTTTCCCCAGGAAATGCTCACTGACCGGGGGACCCAATTCATGTCCCAGCTGATGGAGGCCCTCTGTAAGCAAGTCCAGGTGCGACATCTGGTGGCCAGCCCGTACCATCCACAGACTAATGGCCTGTGCGAGCGGTTCAATGGCACCTTAAAGCAGATGCTTAAGATGTTGGTCGACTCCCATGGGCGTGACTGGGAGCGGTATCTCCCACACCTGTTATTTGCTTACCGGGAGGTTCCACAGGCCTCAACAGGATTCTCACCGTTTGAGCTCCTGTACGGGCGACGTGTGCGGGGCCCCCTGGCTCTGGTGAAAGAGGCTTGGGAAGGGGATTTGGCCACCCCTGGAGTGTCGGTTATCGAGTATGTCATGCGCTTCCGGGACAAAATGCAGGCCTTGACGCAACTGGTACACGACAATATGGCTCAAGCCCAGGCCGATCAGAAGCGTTGGTACGACCAGAACGCTTGTGAGAGGACCTACCAAGTGGGTCAAAAGGTGTGGGTACTGGTCCCCGTACCACAGGACAAGCTTCAGGCAGCCTGGGAAGGCCCATACCTCGTGTACCAGCAGCTCAACCCTGTAACGTACCTGGTCACCCTGGACCCTGCCCGTGGAAGGCGGAAGCCCTTCCATGTGAACATGATGAAGGCACATCATGAGCGGGAGGCATGTGCGCTCCCCGTGTGCAACCTGCCCGAGGAGGGAGAAGCGGAAACCCTCTTGGATATGCTAGCCCAGGTTAGGGCAGGCGGATCCATTGAGGATGTGGAGGTTGGCCACCAGCTCTTGGAGGACCAACGGTCCCAGCTGTGGGCCACCCTACACCCCTTCCGGGGGTTGTTTACCAACCAGCCCGGAAGGACTGACTTGGCTGTCCATCACGTGGACACTGGGGATCATCCCCCGATCCGGCGTTCAGCATATCGGGTCTCCCTGGAGGTGCAGCAACACATGCGCCAGGAGATTGACGAGATGCTGAAGCTGGGGGTGATCCAGGCATCCAACAGCGCTTGGGCCTCGCCTGTAGTCCTCGTCCCTAAGAAGGACCGAACCACTCGGTTCTGCGTGGACTACAGGGGGCTCAATGCTGTCACGGTCGCCGATGCGTACCCAATGCCACGCATCGATGACCTGCTCGATCAGTTGGCCGGGGCTCAGTACCTGACCATCATGGACCTGAGCCGGGGATATTGGCAGATCCCCCTGACTCGCAAGGCCAGGGAACGCTCTGCCTTTATTACCCCATTTGGACTGTACGAGTCCACGGTGATGCCATTCGGGATGAGGAATGCCCCTGCCACTTTCCAGCGGATGGTCAACACCCTGCTCAAGGGACTTGAAGGGTACGCGGCCGCGTACCTGGATGACATTGCCGTCTTCAGTCCCACCTGGGAGGACCACCTAGAGCATCTAGCACAGGTGCTCAGGCGGATCCACCGGGCAGGTTTGACCATCAAGCCGGGAAAGTGTCAGCTGGCCATGAGCGAGGTCCAGTACCTCGGTCACCGGGTAGGTGGGAGAACACTGAAGCCCGAGCCTGAGAAAGTGGAAGCCATCGCATCCTGGCCCACCCCCAGGACCAAGAAGCAGGTGATGTCCTTCTTGGGGACCGCTGGGTACTATAGGAGGTTTGTTCCATGCTATAGTAGCCTGGCAAAGCCCTTGACGGACCTCACCAAGAAGAAGCTGCCCTCTGCAGTCGATTGGACAATGGACTGCGAGACAGCCTTCCGGGCCCTAAAGGACGCCCTGTCCAGCCCGCCCGTGCTACAGGCAGCCGACTTCACGCGGCCGTTTGTAGTACAGACCGACGCCAGTGACTTCGGCCTCGGTGCGGTGCTCAGCCAGGTGGACTCTGCGAGCCAAGAGCACCCAGTCTTGTACCTGAGCAGGAAGCTGTTACCAAGGGAAGTTGCCTATTCCACGATGGAGAAGGAGTGCCTGGCCATAGTGTGGGCCCTGCAGCGTCTGCAACCCTATCTATACGGGCGCCGCTTCATCGTGGAGACGGACCACAATCCCCTCAGCTGGTTGCACACCGTCTCTGGGACGAATGGGCGATTGTTGCGATGGAGCCTTGCGCTCCAGCAATACAACTTCACCATTCGCCACAAAAGGGGCCGTGACCACGGTAACGCAGACGGGCTGTCCCGACAAGGAGAGGTCGCGGACGGGCGCACGGGGGAACACCGGAGTGTGCTGCCCCCTAGCGCCCTCAAAAGGGGGGAGGTGTGAGGCAAATCCCGGGATATGAAGATGAATTATGACTCCAGTCATGGTCCCTCATCACTCCCTGGCAGTGCCCCCTCCCTTCTTGTTCTCAGTGTTCCACTTACACCTCCATGGCCATGTCCTGTGATATGGAGATGAGGTGGTGTGGGAACAATGGACACAGGATGACTCCCTGCCGTCACCCTGTAACAAGAGTTGTATCTCATTAGCAAGGCTATGGAACTAGCTAGACAGAACGACTCCAGTAAAAAATGGTTCATATCTCGCAAGCCATATTTCCGATAAATACGGCAACCATAAAAATGGTGTCTCCGCATGCGGACGATGCCGGCACACCCTTTTTATGGGAGCAGGACATTGGGAAATGCCCCAGGCGTGATATCAGCCAATGGGGAACTGGCAGACAGGTCATGAGTCCCCTCGTTCTGTAGCTAAATTCATAACTGTCACAATGAGAGCATTGGCGTCCGCCTACGACGCTCCCAGGCAAAGTTATGGCCCATATTCCATGTTGTGGATTGTCCATAACTCCAGCCAGGGGTGGAGCAGTGCTCCCTCTGAGGTCACTAAGGTAGGAGGGGACCTGGATTTGCCCAGGTTGATAACCCTACTTCGGCCATTTTCCAGTGTTCTTTTCGCTGGGGGCACGTGTAGGAAACATCTGTGGGAAGGATCCTAGAAACCTGGGTACAGCGCCCCCCTGTGGCCAGACGCAACAAGGTAACTGCTGGAACTGTGTATGCCTGTTTGTAAACCATGCTTTGATTGTAACTGTACTCTGACATATGTATATTCTGTAGATTCCCTATTGTATATATTGTAGTTCTAGTGTGCTTTAGGCTGATTAAATTATATAATTAATCTTGGGCTGTTCTGTTATCTCGATCTTGAATCCCACGTCTGTGTGTTCGGCTAATAGTTACCGTAAATCGGTTGGTGGCAGCGAGTTGTGCCAAGGATTATTGTGGGGAGGCCAGTGAGATTCGGGAAGATATTATATATTCCGCCCGCGGAGGTCGGGGGAATATATACCCTACTCTCACCGGGGACCCTTCAATAATCGGCATAAGTAGTATAGCGGCCTCCTTGCTTATTGTCGGGCAATTCCATAATTGGCCTGACTATAAGAGGGGCGCTAGAGAGCGCGTCACGTGCTCTGTCTGTCGGTCGGGAGGTATAAAGGAGGGGTGACCCCCACTTGTTACCCCCCAATTGTGACGTACTGGTAGCCAGCGCGGGGGATTTCTGAGGGACCCCCCCGGTGGTTCGTGACAAGGAGATTTTGCTCTGTGCAACTGAGCAGGATGCGTTCTAGAGAAAATTCTACTTATTGCAGCCCAACATGACGAGCTCTAGAATAGAATCTGCCCCGTGCATCTGAACATGATGCGTACTAGAGGAGATTCTGCTCCGTGCAGCCGAGCATTGCACATTCCAGAGGAGAATTTGCTCCGTGCAGCCGAGCATGCCGCGTTCTAGAGGAGATCCTGTACATGCCACATTCTAGAGGAGATTCTGCTCCGTGCTGCCAAACTTAACAACAGTCCAGTAGAAACCTTAAAAAAAGCCTTTAAAGTTCCTGGAGTTTCCAGCTGCTTGGACACGTGAAGACTGAACTCTGGAAAGAGTTCACAGCGTCCAGATATCCCAGCAGCTGGGAACTCCAGGAACCGTAAAGGCTCTTTTAAGGTTTCCGGGCCTCACGGCTACTGGACTGTGCTGCCGCCGTGTCACACAGACCAGTCACTGAGTTCACATGAGGTCACTTCTGGTGGTTCTTATGATACTCTATGTGTGAGCCGCCAGCTGTGACCTCAGGTAAACTCCGTACCTGACTGGATTGCACTGTCGCTGTCCCGACAGTCCACCGCTGAATTCACCTGAGGTCACTTCTGCGAGGTCTCACGCTGCTTTGTGTGTTCCAGAGGCTGCGAGGAGCGATCACTTGTTCTAGTCACCGCTCACCATTGCTTCCGGATGTAGCAGAGCCGGGATGTCGTGTGCATTACATCGGCTCTGGGGGGGTGTTTTGGGGGTTAATGGTGAAAGAGGGTGTGTGGTTTTTTTTATTATTTAAAATAAAGGATTTTTGTGTATTTGTGTTTTCTTTTTTACTTACACAGTTGGTAATGTTGGAGGGGGTCTCATAGACACCTCTCCATTAACAACCCAGCGCTTGATGGCAGCTGTGATTTTGAGAAATCACATCTGGCATTAACCCCATATATTACCCCAATTGCCACTGCTCCAGAGCAATCGGGATGAGCCAGGTAAAGTGTCACATCTGGCATATCTAATGTGGGGCTGCTGCATGCTGCTATTTTTAGGCTGGGTAGAGCCCAATAACCATAGAACTTCCAAGCCTGAGATTGCCAGACCCCCAGCTGTCTGCTTTATGTGCGCTGATTATCAAAAATGGGCAGGAGCACATGTTTTTTATTTATTGAAATAAATGAAAACCCGGCGTGCGATCGCTTCTGTTTTTGATAACCAGCCACGATAAAGAACACAGCTGAGGGCTGCAGCCCTCAGCTGTCTACCTGCGCTAGTTATCACAAATAAGTGGGGAACTACACTTCAAAGTGGCATAATACTCTGACACCATTGATCCCAGAAGCGACCTGTGTTTCAGAGATGCATCCAGACATCTTCCCTATGCTGTTCCCATTCAATTTCAGCACTTGTCCTTCCATTTCTGCATTTTTACAGCCCGCTAGACATCCTGGAGGGTCCGCCAGGAAATTATTTGAGTTTCCCATCGACTTGTGTTAGATTCATTATTCGTGGTACATATTACAAAATATTCGAGATGATTAATCTGAACCCGAATAGTTTAGTATTCGCCCATTACTAGTAGAGAAATATCTGGGTGTACTTGTAGAACAATATGCAATGTCAATCAGTGACTTCTAAGGCCAGCAGGATATTGTCAGATATATAAAGAGGCCTGGACTCTCAGGACGAGGACATAATACTACTTACGACAAAGCGTTAGTGAGACCACATTGCAATATACAGCTCATTTTGGGGCACCGGATCATTTTACGGATGCCCTGGGGTGGGGAAAGGTACAAAGAAGATCCACTAAACTAATAAGGGGCATGGAGGATTCTAGCTATTTAGTCTTGAGAAGATACGTCCATGGAGGACACGATTAAAGGGAACCTATCAGGTGCAATATGCACTCAGAGCCATGAGCAATTCTGGGTACATATTGCTAATCCCTGAATAACTGTCCCTGTATCTAGTAGCACAGATAAAGAGATATTTAGAAAAAGTATTTCTAAAGATCCTTCATTATATGCTAATGAGGCCAGGGACTGGTCACAAGGGCGTGAGTTCCCCCGACTAGTCCGCTCTCTTAGCATGGTAACACGCCCACATGGACGTGCTAACATGCTATTCAATCCATCATCACCAGCGGTGACGCGCGTAGCTGTGTCTGCTGTCTCCGCTGTTGAGAAGTAACTGACACTTCCGGTCATGCGCAGTATGAAGCCGGGTGTACGTGTCCCAGCTTCAACGAGGTCTAGTGCGCATGACGGGAAGTAACTCCCTTGCGACTAGTCCCTGCTCTCATTAGCATATCATAAAAGATCTTTAGAAATACTTTTTTCTAAAGATCCCTTTATCTATGCTACTACTGTAGATACATGGCCAGTTAGGCAGGGATTAGCAATATGCACCCAGAACTGTATTTCCTAAAGAAACTGAGGTTTTTTAATATGTGCAGCAAAATGTTAGAAATGTTCTACCAGTCTGTAGTGGCAAGTGCCATCTTTTTTGCACTCATATGCTGGGGTAGTGTAATGTCCTCGTGGTGGATTCACTAGACCGTGCACCGGACTCCCCCAGTGAGGCAACCCGGAGCTAACCCCTATACAGGGACTGTCCGATCACCCCACCAGAGGGCCTAGATGCACAGTAGCCGGAACACTAGGGGTACGAGTCCTTCATTGATTTGCAGGGAATGTCTCTGGGTCCAAAGGCACCATGTGGGCAGGATGGATGGCGGGAACCGGGTTCAGGTGCCGGGTAGAAACAGCAGACGGGGTCCGGGTCCAGTGAGCCGTGCAGGCCGATGTACCAGGTGGAGCCGGGGATCGGTGACAGGAATGGGCTGACGGAAGATGACGGTATCCTCAGCAGATGGTCACCGGGACACTTCCTGGAGAACCGGTAGTCAGGACCAGCGGACGGAGTCTGTGGACGAGACAGGGTTAACGGAGAGACAAAGCACAAGGGGACCTGAGCACCTAGCTTGGGGAACACGTTGATCAGGCACCGCCCACCAGAAAAGGGAAGTCTTATATACCCTGTACCTGTATCTTGTCATATCCTGTTTCCGTGACGCTGGCCCTTTAAGACAAGGTGAGTGAGCCCGCGCGTGCCCTAATGCACATGTGCAAGGCTCGGGTGCCGGAGGCCAGTACAGGACGCTGTAAAGGAGATGCAGGGGAGCCAGACAGCGTGTCCTGGATCGCAGGAGGACGCCGGAGCCGGCGGGCGGGAGGCATGGAGAATGCAGAGGAGGGGGAGTGAGAGGAGCAGCTGCGGGCAGAGGGACCGGGGGCCGGAGCGGTGAGTGGCAGGCGGTGCCGGAGACCGGGAAGCGTGACAGGTAGTAGTGTGCGGGTCTCTGATGCTAATAAGCTGAATAAGCTTATCAAGAAGACAAGCTCCGCTGTTGGCTGCAATCTGGACTCTTTTGAGGAGGTAGTGGAGAGAAGAACTCTGAAAAAGTGTATGGCGATTATGAATAATAATGCACATCCATTATATGAGCTATTCATGAGACAGAAGAGCAACTTCAGTAACCGGCTAATTCTTCTGAGGTGTAAGAAGGAAAAATATAGGAAATCATTTGTGCCAACTGCTATGGTAATGTACAACAATAACATTAGTGTTAAATCATCAAGGTGAATGTTTACTTCTTTATTTCTTCTACTTTTCAGTTTACCCCCTGTGTATGGCCTAATCTAATGTATAATGTTCTTCTGTCAACTCTACTGTCTTGTCAATTAAGTAATTCATGTTATGATTTAAGTTGTGCTGCTGTGATACCATAATTTCCCATGGGATCAATAAAGTGTATCGTATCATATCGTATCGTAACTGCTCGTGGTTCTGAGTGCATATTGCACCTGACAGGTTCACTTTAACTCGTGCAAGTGTATAAATGGCCCATACAAAAATGTAATCAAAAGCAGTTTCATATAAAAAAAAAGACAGAACCGAAAGAGAGAATACAGACCCAAGAGAGAGAAGACAGACCCAAGAGAGAGGACAGACCCAAGAGAGAGAAGACAGACCCAAGAGAGAGAAGACAGACCCAAGAGAGAGAAGACACCCAAAAGAAAGAAGACAGACCCAAGAGAGAGAAGACACAGCCAAAAGAGAGAAGACAGACCCAAAAGAAAAAAGACAGACCCAAGAGAGAGAAGACAGACCCAAGAGAGAGAAGACACAGCCAAAAGAGAGAAGACAGACCCAAAAGAAAAAAGACAGACCCAAGAGAGAGAAGACAGACCCAAGAGAGAGAAGACAGACCCAAGAGAGAGAAGACACCCAAAAGAAAGAAGACAGACCCAAGAGAGAGAAGACAGACCCAAGAGAGAGAAGACACCCAAAAGAAAGAAGACAGACCCAAGAGAGAGAAGACACCCAAAAGAAAGAAGACAGACCCAAGAGAGAGAAGACACAGCCAAAAGAGAGAAGACAGACCCAAAAGAAAAAAGACAGACCCAAGAGAGAGAAGACAGACCCAAAAGAAAGAAGACAGACCCAAGAGAGAGAAAACAGACCCAAGAGAGAGAAGACACCCAAAAGAAAGAAGACAGACCCAAGAGAGAGAAGACATAGCTAAAAGAGAGAAGACAGACCCAAAAGAAAAAAGACAGACCCAAGAGAGAGAAGACAGACTCAAAAGAAGAAGACAGACCCAAGAGAGAGAAGACAGACCCAAGAGAGAGAAGACACCCAAAAGAAAGAAGACATACCCAAAAGAGAGAAGACAGACCCAAAAGAGAGAAGACAGACCCAAAAGAAAAAAGACAGACCCAAGAGAGAGAAGACAGACCCAAGAGAGAGAAGACAGACCCAAGAGAGAGAAGACAGACCCAAGAGAGAGAAGACAGACCCAAGAGAGAGAAGACAGACCCAAAAGAGAGAAGACAGACCCAAGAGAGAGAAGACACCCAAAAGAAAGAAGACAGACCCAAGAGAGAGAAGACAGACCCAAGAGAGAGAAGACAGACGCAAGAGAGAGAAGACACCCAAAAGAAAGAAGACAGACCCAAGAGAGAAAAGACAGACCCAAGAGAGAGAAGACAGACCCAAGAGAGAGAAGACAGACCCAAGAGAGAGAAGACAGACCCAAGAGAGAGAAGACACCCAAAAGAAAGAAGACAGACCCAAGAGAAAGAAGACAGACCCAAAAGAGAAAAGACAGACCCAAGAGAGAAAAGACAGACCCAAGAAGCAGTACAGCCAGCCGGAAGCAGTACAGTATCACCAGATCTTTTTGTGTGTGTGATATAGTACTGCGATCTGATGTGCGTGTGAGTGCCAGCCGGAAGCAGGGGAGGACCACTGTGGAGCACACAAGGACCTGCTGGGAGCACCCGCTGTGGATCGCAGAAGAACCTGGGAGTAGCACAGATGTCTGGGGCCTGGTAAGTACAATTCTCCTGGGGGGTGTCTACCTTTTTTGGGGGGATAAATTTACCCCAACCCATGCTTCCAAAAAATAAGCCCTACCCTGAAAATGAGTGCATTTTTTGGGCCAAAAAAATAATATAAGACAGTGTCTTATTTTCAGAGTAAGGGCTCATGCACACGTTGCGTCCTGGCCAGTGCAGAAATAAATGCACCCTCTGGCAGACGTGACGCTGCGTGTTGACAAAAAGAATGCATCCAAAACGCATGTATTTTGGATGCATTTTGCATGCATTTAACATGCGTTTTGGATGCATTTTTGTCAATGCGGTCCCCCAGCTCTGCTACATGCCCGCTGACAGCAGACACAGACAGAGCCGGGCGATGAGAATGAACTCAGTTGAACTGCACCTGACTTCATTGTCATCCCGCGGTTCTGTCTTTGTGTGCTGTCATGAACTCAGATGAACCTCCAAGGTCAGTGCCAGGACACAGGAGTCCGCAGCAGTGACGTCAGAGCTTCACCCAATTTCCAGACATCGCGCGTCTCTCTCTTTGTGTAGCAGCCTGATTTGCGGTCACACGTGAAGGACTCACCTGTGATCACAAATCCCCTGAGTGACTGCAGTGAGCCGCGCAAGCAGCTGTGCTTTCACTCAGGTTACTCGCGGCCAGAGCTGCAGTCTTCCACCTGAGAGCGGTGGCCGTGAGTAACCTCAGTGACAGCACAGCTGATCGCGCGACTCACTTCAGTTGCTGCATGGAGCTCACAGGAGCGGCGGTGTTCTACTGCCGCTTCTGTCAGCTTCCGACGTAGCAGAGCTAAAAGCGTCGTGGGACCTAGCGTGGATTGCATCGGACCTGGAGGTGCTTTTGAGGGGTTAATAAAGTGGTGAAAGAGGGTGTCTTTTTGTCTTTCATTACAAATAAAGGATTTTTTGGATATGTGTGGTTATTTTCTTTAACTTACAGGTTAATCATGGAAGGTATCTTCGGGAGAGACCAGCCATGATTAATCCTAGGACTTAGTGGCAGCTATGGGCTGCTGCTATTAGCTCCTTATTACCCCGTTTGCCACCGCACCAGGGCAATTTGGGATGAGCCGGGTAGAGTCCTGGGACTGTCGCATCTAATGGATGCGACAATTCCGGGCAGCCTATGGCTGATATTGTTAGGCTGGGGTGCTCCCCATAACGTGGAGCTCCCTATCCTGAGAATAACAGCCTTCAGCCGTGTGGCTTTACCCTGGCTGGGATCAAAATTGGGGGGACGGCACGTCGTTTTTTTTTATTATTTATTTATTTTTTTATTGCTCGATATAGACACGCCCACCGGCGGCTGTGATTGGTTGCAGTGAGATAGCTGTCACTCAGCGTGGGGGCGTGTCTGACTGCAACCAATCATAGGCGCCCGTGTGCGGGGGAAGCAGGGAATACGAGATGGATTAATGAGCGGCTGGCATTTTCAAAAGAGGAGAAGCTGCCACAGTGTGAACGCCGTGCAGAAGCCGCGCCGGTGATCGTGGATTGGTGAATATGAGAGAGGGGATGGAAGGGAGAGACCAACATGGACAGATAGAGAGAGACCGACCGACAGAGAGAGACCGAAAGACCTGCGTTTGTTATGTTAAATATGTTAAAAAAACATGCGGATCGCAACAAAAATGCAATGCAAACGCACTGCTTAGCATTTTGGTAGCGTTTTACAACAACTCATTGATTTCAATGGGTGTAGAACGCAGCCAAAACGCTCAAAAGAATTGACATGCTGCTTTTCTAAACGCAGAGATTTTGTCAAATTTTTGACAATCAAAACGTTGTGTTTCAAAAAGCATCGTGCGCACGGATTTTGCATGATTCCCATAGACTTTGCTGGGGAAGCAGAACACATGAATTTTGACAATGTGACGCTGCTGCTCAAAATGCTGCAGAAACGCAAAAAACTAAGCAACGTGCGCATGAGCCCTAACACGGTATTAATCTGTGGCAGAGTCTACAACAAGACCGAGTCACAAAAGTATCTGTAGATGGTTAAAATGGCTTGGGTGCTTTTTTTTAACCTCATAACGACGGCCGTACGACTTAAAGCGGCGGCAAAACAGGGTACTTATTCTGTTCCGCCGCTTTAAAGCGGCGGCCCGAAAAAACCCTGTAGCGCCCCCCAGCGACCGAAAATCTCGGGGGTTTCAGCTACCGGGGGTAGCTGAGACCCCCCAGATTATGAATCGGGGTGTTTTTTATGCACCCCGTTAATGCGATCGCCGGTATACACCGTATACCGGCGACAACATGAAAAAAAAATAAATGGCTGGTAAAATTGATTTATTCCTCATCTGACGTGATCAAACATGTCAGATGAGAAATAAATGTTATCCCTTAGTGCCCCCAAGGCCCCCGGTACCGGAGAAATCCAACCCCCCCCCCCTCCGGAAAATCCAAGATGGCGCCGACGCGCGCTGAAAACTCCCGCCGCCGCCGGCTCTGCATTCATTTCCCTACGATCTGAAATGATCAAACATTTCAGATCGGAGGGAAATGTCCTCCCCCTGACCTCTCCTCCGGTCCACCGGAGCCCTCTGGTCCCTGGAGCCCCCTCCAGTTCTTCAGAGCCCCCCTCCGGAGCGTGCAAGATGGCGCCGGCGCGCGCTGAAAACTGCTGCCGCCGGCTCTGCATTCATTTCCCTCCGATCTGAAATGATCAAACATTTCAGATCAGAGGGAAATGTCCTCCCCCTGACCTCTCCTCCGGTACACCGGAGCTCTCTGGTCCCCCGGAGCCCCCTCCGGGGGACCAGAGAGAGGGATCTGGAGAACCGGAGTTCTCACCACCGTTCCCAGTCTCTCTCCCACCCGATCTGGGATCCCCCGTTCCCCCAATCCCCTCCCCTGTACCTCAATAAAAAAAATCACCGGTCCCCCGTGGCCCCCCTTCTTCTCTTCTCCGGGAAAATGGCGGGCGCATGCGCAGTGTGCTTGGCATAATCTGCCTCCTGCACCCGGCAACAAAAAAAAAAATTCTGATTGGCTGTTTAGATTTGAATACTGTGATAGATCCTATCACAGTAGTCAAAATGCCAATATTTGATAAATATGGCAGCATTTAGGTCTGCCTTTCTCCTCTCTCCCTTGTAGTTGATCTGGGAGAGAAGAGAGAGAGACTACGTGCTGCCATATAGAGAGAAAAAGTTATCAATTCACAAAGATCATCATAATCAATTTCCAATTTTTCTGATCACCCCCCTGTGATCATCCCCTCCTCCATCACTCCGTCATCCCTCGCTGCGTCATTCCCCTAAATATTTTTTTTTATAATCTTTATAAAAAAATTTAGGGTTTATATAAAAAAAAAAAAAAATACTAGTGTTAGGTTTAGGTTTATTTTTTGTTAGCCAGGGATAAAAACAAAAACCATGGCCCGCAGGATGTTTACGGCAGAGCAAGCGTACTCGCTGCTTGCCTCCGGCAGTTCTGGGTCAGACACCGAATCGGCCTCAGAAAGAGATTTTTCGGATAGCGATGACGATTCGGCTTCCTCCACGGGGTCCCACACCCCGCCAGTCGCCACTGCTGAAGCGTCAGGGGCAGGACCTAGTTCTGCAGTCCCCCATGCTCTCTGGTACCCCGACCCGTCCTTTACCCCACAAATTCCCCCTTTCATAGGAGACCCTGGCATAAAAATAAATGTCACCAATTTTGCCCCACTGGATTTTTTCCAATTTTTTGTTAACCAACAAGTACTTGAACTTATCACCCACCACACCAACTTGTACGCCCGCCAATATATTGCCCAAAAGCCAACATCTGTCCATTCCCGGTCCTGGATCCCCACAAGTGTCCCGGAAATCAAAAAATTTTTAGGCATTACCCTCAACATGGGTATAGTGAAAAACCCCAGTATCCGCTACTACTGGGCAACCAAATCTGTCCACGCCACCCCTGTATTTGCAGCCATAATGCCCAGAACCCGATATGAGACCCTATTGCGATTCCTCCATTTTAGTGATAATTCCCAAGTCCCCCCAAGAACTGACCCCAATTATGACCGCCTTAATAAATTGAAACCCCTAATATCCCTCCTGAAAGAGTCCTTCCTAACTTCCTACAGCCCAGAGGAGAATGTTTCGGTTGACGAGTCCCTAATGAGCTATAAGGGCCGTCTCTCATTCCGTCAGTTTATCCCCTCCAAAAGAGCCAAGTATGGCATAAAATTATATAAAGTGTGCGAAAGCACCAGCGGGTACACATGTAACTTTATCATTTATGAGGGTAGGGACCGCCAAATAAGCCCACCCAACTGTCCCCAGACAATTGGCGTCCCAGGAAAAATTGTCTGGGAGCTAATGTCCCCATTTCTTGGTAAAGGTTACCATGTGTACACCGACAACTACTACACTAGTATCCCCCTATACCAATCCCTCCATGCTGCAAATACAGGGGCCTGTGGGACAATAAGGAAAAACCGTGTTGGTTTGTCGGCACAGTTAGTGTCCAGACGTGTAGAGAAGGGGGCGTCATTCGCACTGGCAAGTGACAAACTGCTTGCCGTAAAGTGGAATGACCGCAAGGACGTCTACATGCTCACCACCCTGCATGAGGACACCACTGTGTCGGTCAGAGAGAGGGGAGCCACCAGGGACAAACAGAAACCCTTCTGTGTGACCCAATACAACAGGTTTATGGGTGGCGTGGACCTGTCTGACCAGGTGCTCCAACCATACCTGGTAAAGCGGAAAACGAGGGCCTGGTACAAAAAGGTAGCAATCTACCTGATACAGATTGCTACCTACAACAGTTTTGTACTGTTTAAAAAATCACAAGGGGCCCTCACATTTCTGCAATACCAGGAAAAAGTTATTGAGTCCCTCATGTTTGACTCAGCGGCACCAGAGGCAGCCTTCGAGTCAGAGAATGCCCGGAGACTAACGGAACGGCATTTTATGCATCTCGTGCCTCCTACTCCCACTCAAAACCGTCCTAAAAAAAGGTGCCGGGTATGTCGCAAGCAGGGTAGGAGAAGCGACTCAAGATATTATTGTCCCATGTGCCCTTCCCAGCCAGGACTTTGTGTTACCCCCTGCTTCGAGATCTACCACACATCCCACAATTATTAGACGTCATACACTATTCCCAAACTGTGTGGTAGGGTTTTTCTTTCACGTTTATATTTTCTGTGTAGTGAGCCCCTGTGTTACTTGTCAAATAAAATTTACTATTTTCATCAGTAAAACACATTTTACCCCATTTCACAAATAATTCCAGGACTTGATCACTCACATACCGAAGTGTTATGCACACAAATTCTCGTCATATGCCCACGTCTGCGTACTCCAGAATGTGGACCCCGCAAATGTTCTTGAAACATCTGATCATCTGACAAATAATTCCAAGATTTGATCACTCAAAGTTTTAGCACCAGTCATCTTAGTCTGACTGCTATTACAACTACGTCTTGGTGATCCGGGCATGATCATTTTATTGGAGGATCTGAAGCTGTTCTGTAATTTTACACCTTGGGCTTTACTGCATGGTTCTTGCCGAACCTCCTGCACTGGACAATACTTTTATAACCCTGTAGGGGACTGGTTGTTTTGTGCATATAGCGGTTCCGACCTTGGCAGGTGTTAGGGCCAGGTGGAAGGGCAGACCCAGGAGGTGGATCCACTGGGCCGAACTCCTAGATGATGGTAAGGGGTCCGGTAGCTGGAGCACTACAGGTAGCAGGGCAGTCCGTGCACAAGAGTATTATAGAGAAGTCCCTGGGACTACGGAGTCACTGATGGTAGTCCGGGTGACGGAGCTCAGGTTCGGAAGCCGAGATGATGTCAGGCGGAGTCCGGAACCGTTGGAGCGAGATGACGGGTCACCACAGGGGTCAGAGATGGTACGGACTGTCAGGATGGTAGATAGGCAGCGTTCGGGGAGCGGGATGCGGCAGGACCGGATGGCGAGGCAGGATCGGCTCTAGAAGAGAGATACGTGAGTATGGCAAAGAGACACAAGGAGACCTGACTCCTAGCTTGGGAAACACGAAGATCAGGCCCCGCCCCCTTGGACATTGCACCCCTTTATACCCCGTACCTGTGTGCTTCATTTCCTGTCAGTGGACAATGGCCCTTTAAGAAAGGGTCAGTGAACGCGCGCGCGCCCTAATGCGCATGCGCGCGGCCCGGGTGCCAGAAGTCAGGGCAGGAAGCTGAGAGGAGGACGCAGCAGAGCCGGGCTGGGGCTGGGAAGCCGACGAGCGCCGGGAGCGGGGACCAGGAGGCCTGGGAAGCGCGGGCGATGGAGGCTGGAGAGCGGGGAGCGTGGCAGGTGAGCCGGGAAGCGGAGCAGAGGACCCGGGGAGCGTGACAGCAGGTAGGAGCCTGTTATGGTGTACCACGTTGGCTGGCACAATTGTCCCTCATATAGGGATTGATGGTGCTAAACAGACGTTGTACGACCAGTCTCTGAAAAATTAACGTGTCCTTCTAGCCCTCCTGGTGTTCCTTCATCTCTGGAACAAGCACAAGTCTGCCATATAGTTGGTGGTATTTTCCTCCACATTTTGTCCTTCACTCCAAGATAAAATGTACAAAAAAATCCATTTATGTGGGTTTTCAGTTGTTCTAAAAACACATAGGCTCTGCAAATCTAATAATCCAAAATTTGAAAAGTGCACCTTCCCTTCCAAGTCCTGCAGTTTGCCCAAACAGAAGTTTTTGACTACATGTTGGGTATCGCTGCACTCATAAGAAAGTGGGTAACAAACTGAGGGGTCCACTTTTTGATGTTACCTCTTGTAAAAGTGGAAAATCTGGTGCTAAAGCATCACTTTTGTGAAAAAGAAGAACATTTTCAATAGGACAACCTATTGTTATAAAATTCTGTGAAGTACTTGTGGGTTCAAAATGCACACTATACCCCTAGATAAAATCCTTGAGGGGTATAGATTCCAGAATGGGGTCAGTTGTGGGGGGCTCCACTGTTAAGCCACCTCAGGGGGTCTCCAAACGCAACATGGCGTTCGCTAAGGATTCCTGCCAATTTTGCAGTCAAATGGCGCTAGTTTCATTCTGAGCCCTGCTGTGCACCCAGACAGTTGATTTCCACCACATATGATGTATCAGCATACTCAGGAGAAATTGCACAATACATTTTATGCTGATTTTTGTCCTGTTACCCTTGTAAAAAAAAAAAAGCTACCTGGTTGAAATAACAATTTTGTGGTAAAAATGTATTTTTTTATTTTCACAGCTCAACATTATAAATTTCTGTGAAGCACCTGGGGGTTCAGGGTACTCACCAAACATCTAAATAAATTCCTTGAGGGGTCTAGTTTCCAAAATGGGGTCAGTTGTGAGGGGTTTCTGCTGTTTAGGTACCTTAGGGACCCTACAAATGCAACATGGTGCCCGCAATCTTTTTCAGCCAAATTTGCTTTCCAAAATTCAAATATTGCTCCTTCTGTTCCAAGCCCTCCCATTTGTCCAAACAGAGGTTTCTTACCACATGTGGGGTACCACCGCGCTCATAAGAAGTTAGGTAACAAACGTTGGGGTACAATTTTTGGAATTACCTCTTGAAAAAGTGAGAAAATTAATGCTAAAGCAACTTTTTTGAGAAAAAAATGAAAATTTTCAATATGACAACGTAACGTTATCAAAATCTGTGAAGTACCTGTGGGTCCAAAATGCTCACTATACCCCTAGATAGAAGCCTTGAGGGGTCTAGTTTCCAGAATGGCATCACTTGTGAGGGGTTTCTGCTGTTTAGGTACCTTATCGGACCTGTAAATGCAACATGGTGCCCGCAATCTATTTCAGCCAAATTTGCTTTCCAAAATTCAAATATTGCTCCTTCTGTTCCAAGCCCTCCCATTTGTCCAAACAGAGGTTTCTTACCACATGTGGGGTATCACCGCGCTCATAAGAAAGTGGGTAACAAGTTTTGGGGTCCATCTTGTTGTGTTATTTCTTATAAAAGTGATTACATTTGGGGTAGAGCAACATTTTTAGGTAAAATTTTATTTTTTGCTTTTTTAATTCCATATTGCTTTAGTTCCTGTGAAGCACCTAAAGGGTTAATAAACTTCTTCAATGTGGTTTTGAGTACCTTGAGGGGTGCAGTTTTTAGAATGGGGTCACTTTTGGGTATTTTCGGTCACCTAGGCCTCTCAAAATCACTTCAAATGTGATGTGGTCCCTAAAAAAAAGGTTTTGAAAATTTTGATGTAAAAATGAGAAATTGCTGATGAACTTTGAACCCTTCTAACTTCCTAACAAAAATTTTTTTTTTCCCAAAATTGTGCTGATGTAAACTAGACATGTGAGAAATGTTATTTATTAAGTATTTTGTGTCACAGAACTCTCTGGCTTAACGGTAAAAAAATTCAAAAGTTGAAAATTTCAAATTTTTCAAAAATTTTGCCAAAATTCATTTTTTTTCACAAATAAACGCAAAAAATATTGTCCTAAATTTGGTACTAACATGAAGCCCAATATGTGACGAAAAAACAATCTCAGAATCACTGGGATCCGTTGAAGCGTTCCAGAGTTATAACCTCATGAAGGGACACTGGTCAAAATTGCAAAATTTGGTCTGGTCATTAAGGTGAAAATTAGCTCCGTCACTAAAGGGTTAAGAGGAAAGTAACATAAATGTTTATGTTGTGAATGTTGATCCAATCGATTGACACTCAGGATCAGGGGAGAAAATCTTGTTTTTTAGGGCAGACAGGGTCATGCATCATGGATGTGCCAGCGACCCTTCTTTTCTCCGCTCCCATCCCTCGGCTGAACTTGATGGAGATGAGTCTTTCTTTTCAATCCTACGGATTATGTAACTGTATAAGAGAGGATGAATAGTGGTATTGTCGATCATTAGTCCCATGACAGCCTCTAACTTAGGATTTGGAAGCGCTGACATCCTGTACAAGTTTAATGCAATTTTCTGGTCTATGATTCATAAATCTTTTACTTCGACTTCAAGAGGACTGGTTATTTCTTGTTCAAGAGGCATCTGTCATCTGGAAAAGCTTCTTACTTTAGGACATCCACAAGGTTAAAAACTAAAGTCTTGGATAAACCCTAAAATATAGGATACCCTTCTAGTGTACAAAAAAAAATGTAGGGGTTGAGACCCTGATTCCAGCGATTTGTCTGATACAATCACTGTCTTCTCTGCTGTTGATCTAGCAGAGCCCAGAATGCTGTGGCCTGTATAAGTCAGCCCACACTGATTGGCAGCTTTCTATGTACACTGTATATTGTCAAGAAACTGCTAATCAGTGGTAGGGATGGTGAGGACTAGGAGACCCCTTGTTCTGTATGAATAATCTCCTGCTGATAAAACACTGGTTTTATGGAAACAGCAATACACAGCCTATTAAATGACACATCGCTGGAATTAGGGTCTCTATCCCTACATTATGCTGCTCTAGGATTGCACAACAAAAACCTGCCGACAGATTTCCTTTAAATTGAGGAGCTTATCTAGACCATTGTAATTATAATTGTACCGCGCCTGGCCTCGGCCGGCTGCCGAGCCGCTCAGGTCCGTCGGTCGGTGGGTGGCTCGAGCTCCTCATGGACCCGGGGGTCACATCGCTTTGAAAGGGGTTTGGCGCTACACGTAGGGACTTCGGTGGGGAGGTCCACGGCCGGAGCCGCGGTTGTTTGTAGGGGATTTGAGTTTGTGACGCCACCCACGGGTTGAGGTGAATGGATGGACACCACCGCTGCCGTTGACTAGGCTCCCGGAGACGGTGTTGCGCAGCTTGGTGTTGACCCCTCTGTGGGTAGGGGGAATGATGGTCCCGGGGGCCCGAGGGAGGTGCTGAGGCGGGGGAATGGATGGTTCTGGCATGTCGGTGCAGTGCGGCGCGGTGTGCGGCCCGAAGGCACTGTTGTACTCACTATTACAAACACGCTGGAGTCTCTGGTAAACCAAACAAGATGGTGAACGGTGCCCGCAGCCGGCTGCGCTTTTTCCCCTTTTCAGTATGGTGGTTTCCA
This sequence comes from Anomaloglossus baeobatrachus, assembly GCF_048569485.1. Classification (NCBI taxonomy): domain Eukaryota; kingdom Metazoa; phylum Chordata; class Amphibia; order Anura; family Aromobatidae; genus Anomaloglossus; species Anomaloglossus baeobatrachus. The sequence continues at coordinate 209,682,016 of NC_134360.1, read as the reverse complement.
CCTTTCTCCTGCACCTCACTTGTGTAGAAATGACGACTCCTATGCCTGAGCAATGGTAGTCCGCTCCCCAGCCTGGTATGTGCCGGGAGAGCCCTTTTTGCCCGCAGATGCTGGCCCTTCGGGTCTCTATGCCTGGGCGGTGGCTTTACCCTAATGGTTGGGCTGTTGTCTTCAGTCGGGTCTTAAGTGGGAAAGGGCCTCAAGTCCAGTCCTCAATCAGTTGATTTGACTCACCCCAGTTGTTTCTGGGCCTCGTACTGGGTCTGAGTACCCCTCCTGGTGCTCCGGTTTCCAATCGGTTCCCCGGTTCGGTACCGGCGGGCCACCGCCCGTCCCCGGTCCCTACGGTTCCACCGGCTGTAATCCCAGCTCCTGCAGGCGGCCACCACCGTCTGCCTCCTTGTCAGAGGTGCCTGGGCTCCAACATAGACACCTGTTGTAGACTATGGCAGACCTGGACGCAGGTCTGCCCTTGAACTTCACTCCACTCTACTTCACTGTCAAGACTAGACTACTCCTCTGCTCCCCACGGGGAACTGCACTCTTTTTCCCGCCTCAGGACCTGTGAACTCCTCGGTGGGCGGAGCCAACCGCCTGGCTCCGCCCCCTGGTGTGAACATCAAACCCGGAGGGAGGTGACAAGGTTTTTGTAGTTTGGCTGATGTCACCTTATTAAGGGGGGGGGGGGTGTTTGTGTAAGGGCCTACCTGTGACAACCTGGCTAGTCCAGGGCATCACATAATGATCATGATTTTATAAGTTACAGTAAAAGCTGCAGATATGTTGGTACAGTATATTGAGCTATAAATACATACATATGTCTTTTCTATAGGAAAAAAAGACACAAAATTACAAATTATGTCATCAGATTTCACAATTCAAATTGTAAACATTAATAAATAGATTTTAGGACTGATGAGACTGGTGTATTTACTTTAAAAATCCATATTAGAATGTCTATATAATCCTGATATCAAGAACAAGAGTTCATGAATCCAAGTGAATTTAGACTCTGCTCATCCAGCCTGATTGATGGTACTGTGCACTGGCAGATCTCAGCAGCATCAGGGAGGGGGTACACTGAGGAGCTTTCAATCAGGCTATGTGGTTAATAATTGAGTAAGTACACCAGCCTCATCAATTCCACGATATTTATATAATCATGTCTGGAGTTTGTATATTGTGAAATATGTTTTAAATAAGCTTCCTGTATCTGAGAAGGTGTAACGCTCACTGCAAGTGTTGTTGTTGCGAGCGGGAGTGGACCCACTGGACCACAGGGGGGACTCGGGCTTACCCTTTAGTGTGAGGGGCTTAACTAAGCATCCACCGCGAGGCAGAACGCCAGGTACCACTCCTAGGACAGTGACTGTGGCAGTTGACACTCAGGACAGAGGAGATGAACTCAGGGTGCAGGGAAGTACAGGTGGGATGACAGGCTGGTGTATATGGACAGGTATGGTGGGCACGGCAGGGTAGATAGGTATGGGAAGTCAAGGTACGGGTGACGGACATAGGAACTACAGAACCTGACAACTAATTAGCAGATTGGAAGACTAACTAGGAGCATTGCACAGGCACCTCTCCTAATGGGAGGGTGCCTTAAAAACATAGTGCCTTTCAGCCATAGGTGTGCCAGTCCTTTAGGGCTGCTTCTCACTTGCGAGTTTCTCGCAGTAGAGCAATGCGAGAAAATCTCGCATTGGAATCGGACACATGTTAGTGAATGATTCAGCTCTCATCTGCGTTTTTTTTTCTCAGTCCAAATCGGACTGAGAAAAAAATCGCAGCATGCTGCTTTTTTGCGAGTTTCTACTGCGAGTCTCTCCAATGCAAGTCTATGGGAGCGTGTAAAAAATCGGATGTCACGGGACGGCACTCACACCATCCTAGTGACATGCGATTTTCTAAATACATTTCTCGCAGGTTTCCTAAAACACTGGAAACGAGCGATGTCTCACAATGTCTGTCAATCACTATTCTCTGTCAGTCGGTCTCTCCCTCTCGGTCTCTATTCTCCCTCTGTCGGTCCGTCACTATCTCTGTCCCTCTCTCACAGTCTGTCGGTCATTCTCCCCTCTCTCTCATACTCACCGATCCCCGGCGCGGCGCTGCACGGCTTTCTCACTGCTGCGGCGGCTTTTACTATTTTGAAAAAGCCGGCCGCTCATTAAACAATCTCGTATTCCCTGCTTTCCCCGCCCACAGGCGCCTATGATTGGTTGCAGTGAGACACACCCCCACGCTGAGTGACAGGTGTCTCACTGCACCCAATCACAGCAGCCGGTGGGCGTGTCTATACTGTGCAGTGAAATAAATAAATAAATAATTTAAAAAAATGGCGTGCGGTCCCCCCCAATTTTAATACCAGCCAGATAAAGCCATACTGCTGAAGGCTGGTATTCTCAGGATGGGGAGCTCCACGTTATGGGGAGCCCCCCAGCCTAACAATATCAGCCAGCAGCCGCACAGAATTGCCGCATACATTATATGCGACAGTTCTGGGACTGTACCCGGCTCTTCCCGACTTGCCCTGGTGCATTGGCAAATCGGGGTAATAAGGAGTTAATGGCAGCCCATAGCTGCCACTAAATCCTAGATTAATCATGTCAGGCGTCTATGAGACACCCTCCATGATTAATCTGTAAGTTACAGTAAATAAACACACACACACATGAAAAAATCCTTTATTAGAAATAAAAAACACAAACAAATTCCCTCATCACCAATTTAATAAGCCCCAAAAAGCCCTCCATATCCGGCGTTATCCACGGACCTCCAGCGTCGCTTCCAGCATGAAGGTGACAGGAGCTGCAGAAGACACCGCCGCTCCGGTCACCTCCAAGCAGCAACTGAGGTGAGTAGCGCGATCCGCTGAGCTGTCACTGAGGTTAATCGTGGCCACCGCTGGATCCTCCAACAGTGACAGGTAACCTCATTGACAGCTCAGCCGATCGCGCTACTCACCTCAGTTGCTGCTTGGAGGTGACCGGAGCGGCGGTGTCTTCTGCAGCTCCTGTCACCTTCATGATGGAAGCGACGCTGGAGGTCCGTGGATTACGCCGGATATGGAGGGCTTTTTGGGGCTTATTAAATTGGTAATGAGGGAATTTGTTTGTGTTTTTTATTTCTAATAAAGGATTTTTTCATGTGTGTGTGTGTTTATTTACTGTAACTTACAGATTAATCATGGAGGGTGTCTCATAGACGCCTGACATGATTAATCTAGGATTTAGTGGCAGCTATGGGCTGCCATTAACTCCTTATTACCCCGATTTGCCAATGCACCAGGGCAAATCGGGAAGACCCGGGTACAGTCCCAGAACTGTCGCATATAATGTATGCGGCAATTCTGGGCGGCTGCTGGCTGATATTGTTAGGCTGGGGGGCTCCCCATAACGTGGAGCTCCCCATCCTGAGAATACCAGCCTTCAGCCGTATGGCTTTATCTGGCTGGTATTAAAATTGGGGGGGACCGCACGCCATTTTTTTTTAATTATTTATTTATTTCACTGCACAGTATAGACACGCCCACCGGCTGCTGTGATTGGGTGCAGTGAGACACCTGTCACTCAGCGTGGGGGCGTGTCTCACTGCAACCAATCATAGGCGCCTGTGGGCGGGGAAAGCAGGGAATACGAGATTGTTTAATGAGCGGCCGGCTTTTTCAAAATAGTAAAAGCCGCCGGAGCAGTGTGAACGCCGTGCAGCGCGGCGCCGGGGATCGGTGAGTATGAGAGAGGGCAGCTAACTTCAGTCACTTGGGGGATTAGTGGTCACCGGTGAGCCCTTCACTGGTGACCGCTAATCAGGACGCGGCACAGACAGAGCTGCAGCATGACAATGAAGTCGGGTGAAGTTCACCCGAGTTCATTCTGATTGTGCGGCTCTGTCTGTGTCTGCTGTCATCTGCCATTCAGCTCTGCTGCATGGCTGTCTGTGTCTGCTGTCATCTGCCATTCAGCTCTGCTGCATGGCTGTCTGTGTCTGCTGTCAGCAGCCATGTAGCAGCGCTGAATGGCAGATGACAAAGTAAAAAATACGCATTACACACGCATTACACACGCTAGTAAAATCATTAATTTATTCAGAAATAGCATCGCACTTACGTTGCACTCGCACCTAACGTGAACTAAAATCAGCCGAGTTTTTTTCAGCCCAGTCGGACCGATTTTACTCGCATAGATGTGTTTCCACCCTTAGGAGAAGGCCGGTGTGCTCGAGTGCGCACTAAGCACATTCCCAGGAGCCTATGCGGCATGCACAGGCCACAGCGGAATAAAACGGAATAAAAGAGCAGGAGCACACGTGGCCAGCTGCAGGGTAGTTTGGTAGGACGAAACAACCCAGCCGGAGCGGTGAGTAAGTTGGCGTCCCTACAGGGACACCGACGCTTCAAAAGAATACCTGCGTCCACAAGGTGGGCACCTGCAGGCACACATAAGTCAAATGGGCACCACCTTTCCACTATGGCTCTACACTATGCCATGATATACAATACCTGTTACATTTGGTGAGAACGTCTTTAAAGGGGTTTTTCAGGTTTTCATGTTTTTTTTTCATAGGACTCTTGTTTGAGAAAAACATCAGTAATACATACCACCGGCTGCTCCAGAGCTACCTGTGTCCCACTGCCTCTCGCTTTCTTGATATTGCTGCAGCCAATTCCAGGCAGGGTTCAGTGTTCTTGTGCTGACTATACTAATATGACCTGTGACCTTAATGATTGGCTGCAGCGGTCATATGCACACTAGTCGCAAAGTCAGTGCTGCATCAATGTCAACAAATACCAAGGGGACAGCGGAGAATACCTCTGCCACAAAAGTTGAAGGAGTTTAACCCCTTCATGACCAAGGATGTATATATACGTCCTTGGCCTTGTCTGTACCTTTAATCACACAGCGAGGTCGCATTATTCCCTGCACTTGTCTGCTGATCTGATCAGCAGACATGTGCAGCTAACAGGCGTGGGTGGATCTCAGATCCACCTGCACCGGTTAACCCCTTAAGGGGGCTTTACACGCAGCGATATCGCTAGTGAGTGTACCCGCCCCCGTCGTTTGTGCGTCACGGGCAAATTGCTGCCCGTGGTGCACAATATCATTAGGACCCGTCACATGGACTTACCTGCCTAGCGACGTTGTTGTGGCCGGCGAACTGCCTCCTTTCTAAGGGGGCGGTTCGTGCGGCGTCACAGCGGCGTCACTAAGCGGCCGCCCAATAGAAGTGGAGGGGCGGAGATGAGCGGCCGTAACATCCCGCCCACCTCCTTCCTTCCTCACTGCCGGCGGCCGCAGGTAAGCTGTAGTTCGTCGTTCCCGGGGTGTCACATGTAGCGATGTGTGCTGCCTCGGGAACAACGAACAACCTGCGTCCTCATCAATCAACGATTTTTTTAAAATGAACGACGTGTCAACGATGGACGATTTGGTGAATATTTTCCATCGTTAACGGACGCTCGTTGGTGTCACACGCAACGACGTCGCTAACGATGCTAGATGTGCCTCACGGAATTTGTGACAAAGGTTAATCCAGGCAGTATGTATGAAAAACATCCAATTTATTGCAATGCATTTACCTAGAAGATAGGCTACCACTGATTGACTACAGCAGTGTCTGGAAGCCTAGGCAACGAGCAGTAAACAAAATAATTAATAATACATCCTTTCTAGATAACGGAGAGTGTTTTTAAGGAAGTGAATTGTAATGTTGCTTGTTTTTACCCTTTCAGGAACTTGAGAATAACCCTTTAGTCACCTTTATATAGCAAATTAAATTTGTTTTGCTGTAGCGTGTCAGTGCAATGTTCATGAAATTTCATATATTTAGTGACAACGCTGCAAACTAAAAATGTAAGGAGATGGAAAAGAAAAGTGGCTCAAAAAAAGTCATGGCTATAGGGCAGCACTAACCTGTCCCAAATGTTCTGTCCAAAAATCAAGGATACTAAGAGGTATTTGGAAACCTGGGAATTATCAGCCATCATACCTCAAAGTGTGAGTCCACCGTCTTGAATGTACATATGACGGTATAGTAATCGCCATATGTCTTGTTTCAGTTTTATGCGTTTGTTGCCCTCTTGTGATCAGGAGGAATATTACAATGTGTCTGATCTGTCATCACCATTATTTAAACCTTCTATGTTTAGTGCATCTGTCAACTGTATTAGTAACCTAAATAAAGGAGAATTGTTGCATTTTTCAAAATTGAAAGAAGCTTTAGGTCTGGAATTTCTTCAGCAAATCTGTGGCCCCAACAGATGGAAGAAATGTATTGGACATTTTGAACCTAATCGGTTAATTCTTTTGTTCTCACGGGAGAACAACTGTTCAGCCATAGCTTAGTGTCAAGATTCCTCTGTGCAGAGCATCTTGCCTTTGGAGATGCTCTGCTGCACTTTCCTGAGTTACTAGCTAGCAGTTTGATTGACAGCACAGGATTCCATGTTGGTGCTGATTACTCAAGTGTTCCACCTTTCTGGTAATTCCTCCGGCTTGTTTACTGAGCATGCTCTCCCAGGACATTGCCAGTTGTATTTTCTGGTTCTGCAGTCTGCTGTTGGCTTGTGTCTTTGCTAGTGCTCTGAACCATTGCTCTATGACCCTGGACTGTTATTGGACTCCTCTTTGCCTTCTCCCTGTTCCTGTTGTGACTTTCTGCCTTTTGACCTCAGACCATTACCTGACCACATCTCTGTCTGCTCCCTGAATCTATATGTACTCTCCTGGAATTCTGAACCTCGGCCTGTGGCTTGACTACTCTTCTGTGTTCTGACGTGTCCTCCTGTTTCCTGACCCCGACTTGTCTGACTTGTCTTCCATCTATACTATCCATAAGTAGTGATGTGATTAGCATCACACTTAGGCTTTGTTCACACCTGAATTTTGGCTTATTACATTCCTCTGTTCCATTGTATAATGCAAACTGAAGCAGAAGGGAAATGGAGGAGGATCAGCACATCCTTAAATTCTTCAAATAATCTTTATTTGTAAATTCAGTTAAAATATGAAGATATTTATCAAGTTAAACCATGTCGCGTTTCTGGCTGTGAGCCCTTAATCGTAAAGTGAGGCAGAAGGTCTCTGCTGAATAGCTTGGGGTCCTTCTGAATTCCATTTTTTTGCATCCATGATGTAAAACATTCATTAGAACATGACCCATGCACGATACCGGCTGATCGTGAATGCGTTCCTGAAAGTATGGAGGGACAGGACATTATTGGCACTGCTCACCGCCCAATGTGGAAATGAATTACCCCGAACAACCCCTTTATGGCACCTCACACTCAAAGACAGGATCATTTCTTGGTTCGTCTATAATCAGACTTTTGACTCCAGATGCATGCCCTGAGTATATAGACTTCAGTTTCCTATAGTTAAAGTGTTTTTTTCTCAGTATGGATGTGTGTATATACCCTATTAGCGAATTGTAGGTAAAAAGTGGTGGTCCTGTGTTGGGCAGAATGAAGGGGGATTACAAATAATGTCTGCATTACACAGTGCCCATAGCTTTCATTGAGAAAGTGCATTGTTCCCTTTCCTCTGTGGTAGTGCTATAGGGAAAATGAACTCTTGCAGCCATACTACTGATCACTACTGGCTCTTAGCAGGGGGAAACTTTGTGATTTTCTCATTGTCAAAAGCCCTTCTAATGGCCGTACCCCATTGTCGATTGTAGGATCTGTCTGCTCTTTGCTATTCTCCTGCCTCCATCCTCCAGTCCTTTGCTTGCTGTAAACTGATAACTGTAATACGTGGTCGCTGGTGGTCATACACATTAGATGTCTATTGGCTGAATGTTGTTTTGGCTGATCTTTCGGCTGACAGCCACCTCATCCGATACTCTCATACAAAGGAGCGTTTGAACCATTGAACAGTCCTATGTTCTCTGTGAAAAAGCCATCAGCTGACAGGTTGTCCCGCAGCATATATCAGGGAGAACAATGCGATCAGTCCGAAATCGAACATGAACTATCCACTTCTCTCTCACCCAACTGTTGGCCGATGCCTCCATACATATTGAACAGTTGGCTGAACCTGTCGATATTGTTGGGTTCAGCCCGCTAGTGGACACAAACAGAAAAGGGCCCCTGTGCAAGGACAATATATAAGCCATTTGCAGTCCAATAGTTCATCAAAATGTACAATTGCAGCCACAGAGGTTGCACCAATAATATGTCCGCCCCTGGTTCAGCCAACATTAGTCTAATGTGTATAGGGGTGTCATGTTCATCTTTCTCATGTAGAGACTGGTGACAGGTTTGAGACTCTGCCCATTAAATGTATTCCCTTTCCTTTGGCGAGAAGAGGGTTAATGTCAGTTTTTCTTGCAAGCAAGCATTCCATTACCTTCCCAGGTGTTTCTGGTTTATACCACTCGCAGTCCCTATGTATACCTTCTGCTCCCAGTAGAGGGTGTTCTTTATTCTCTTATTCATTTGGAAGCTAGGCCTGGAGGTGGAAGGAGCTGCTGGAACCCTCTCTGCAAGTTGCTGTGTTGGCTGCAGTCTTGGTGCTGACTGCAGCTGTCTGTTGTTGGGTTTCACGGGTGGGGGAGGGGGAATGGGCCCGGGTAGGGTTAAAAGGGAAAGTTGGCGGGAGGAGCGACACTTTTCCTGCTTTTGGGACAAAGCTGAGTGTCACACCAGCCCTCCCTAAAATAGTTTGCATTCACAATAGGCTGTTAAGTTTTGGTGGGGGGTGTGGTATGGAAGTTTATCGGGTCGTAGTGGCCTGGTAGCAGGTTTATTGGTGGGTCCTTGAAGTTGTTTAAAATTGGTTCGGGGAATCCATCCGGGTATGGATCCCCTCATTGGCAGAATGGTTGGTCACCTGGTGATTTTTGGGGGATCCTGGTGGGGTATGTCGGGGCCCCCATGGGTGTTTTTTGGTTAATGGAGGAATAACCCTTACTGTTTGGTGCTCCTGAGCCAGTGTGGGTAACGGCTGGGAGCAAGTTGGTTCTATGGTTTGGTTATGTGAATCACCAGGGTTTTTAGATTCAAGGACCTTACCACACTGCAATTTTTTCCATGTTATGTATTTGTTTAATAAATGGCTGCTATGGCAAAACTATCCAAAGATAAATTGGTGTCTGAGTAGTTATTACTGGATAAGAGGGGGAATGTAAGGGGGTGTATGTACTTATATAAGGCCGGAATCTACAATTCTAGGGTCATGCTATTTGGCTTTACATAGTATAGTTACTTAGGTTGAAAAAAGACCTAGGTCCATCTAGTTCACCCTTCCTCCACCAGTTCTACATTTGGTCGCTAAGTCATTTATAACCAACAATGTTGTGTACTGAGGAAATCATCCAGCCCTGATATAAAAGCTGTTATAGTATCTGCCATTACTACCTCTTGTGGTAGTGTATTCCACAGTCTGACTGCTCTAACTGTAAAGAACCCTTTCCTATTTAGCTGCTGGAATCACTTTTCTATCACTCACAGTATATGCCCCCTGGTCCTTAGTATTGTCTTTGGAAGAAATAAGTCGTGTGCCAGTCCTTTATATTGACCACACATGTATTTATACATATAAATGAGATCTCCTCTGAGACGTTTTTTTTCTAAGCTAAGCTTTGGTCACCCGGCATTGTGAGCTCAAAGTGACTAACATAACGCGCTTCTGTCCCTCCAAGCCTAAGACCTAGGCCTGCCAAGAAATGATACAGATGGGAAAAGTGACATCACAATAAACACAACTATTTTTATTCCTTTCCATCCATTAGCTGGAGGCGTAGCCCATACATGTGTGCCATCCTAACAGGAATATTTCATACAGAATGCAATCTTTTCTTTCATAGCAGTTGCAATTTAGCAGATCTATGAATAACTTTATATATTCCCTAATAGGATCTAAAGACACTTAGTACCTGCTGTTCCTGCACTGGTGGGCTCCGTCCAGCAACATCTTTCACCCATTAGGCCACGTGCACACGTTGGAGTTTTCATCTCAGTATTTGTAAGCGAAAACCAGGAGAGGAACAATCAGAGGAAAGTATAATAGAACCACGGGCACCACTTCTACATTATTTACCCACTCCTGGTTTTGGCTTCAAATACTGATGTAAATAGCTCACCAAATACTCATCGTGACCTTAACCCCTTAACGACCGCGGGCCGTAAAAGTACGTCCTAGCTGTCATAATATTACTGCCCGCGGTCTGCCGGCGGCAGCATGCCGCGATCGGCACACATCTCAGCTGATTTTCACAGCTGAGATGTGTGCCTGCTAGGCACGAGCAGAATCGTTATCTGCTCGTGCCGTTAAACCCCTTAAATGGCGCTGTCAATATGTGACAGCGCCATTATAAGCGCGATCGCGGTAAACTTTTACTTACCGCCCGATACCGGAAGTCACGTGACGCGATCACGTGACTTCCGTTAGTTGTCATGGTAGCACAGGGTCATGTGATGACTCCTGTACTACACATGAATTGCTTTCACTTTCGCTGTGCCAGCGGCACAGCAAAAGAGAAAGAGAGCGTATCTGCTGTTTACAGCTGTGTAGCTGTGATCAGCAGATACTGCAGAGCGATCGGATTGCTGATCGCAATAGCCCCCTATAGGGGGACTAGTAAAATAAAAAAAAAAGTTAAAGTTTTAAAAAATTAAAAAAAAAAAAAAAATCAAAGTTCAAATCACCCCCCATTCGCCCCATTGAAAATTAAAGGGTTAAAAAAATAAAAAATATACACACATTTGGTATCGCCGCGTTCAGAAACGCCCGATCTATCAAAATATAAAATCAATTAATCTGATCAGTATACGGCGTAGCGGCAAAAAAATTCCAAATGCCAATACGACTTTTTTTGTCGCCACAACTTTTGCGCAAAATGCTATAAGAGGCGATCAAAACGTAGTATCTGCGCAAAAATGGTACCGTTAAAAACGTCAGCTCGAGACGCAAAAAATAAGCCGTCACTGAGCCATAGATCCCGAAAAATGAGAACGCTACAGGTCACGGAATATGGCGTAAAACGTGCACCACTTTTTTCGGTCAAACTTCTGATTTTTTTTAACCCCTTATATAAAAGTAAACCTATACATGTTTGGTGTCTACGAACTCGCACTGACCTGAGGCATCACACCCACACATCAGTTTTACCATATAGTGAACACAGTGAATAAAATATCTCAAAAACAATAGTGCTATCGCACTTTTTTTTGCAATTTTTCTGCATTTGGAATTTTTTTGCCGTTTTCCAGTACACTATATGGTAAAACTTATGGTTTCATTTAAAAGTATAGCTCGTTCCGCAAAAAATGAGCCCTCACATGACCATATTGACTGAAAAATAAAAAAGTTACGTCTCAGAAAAAGAATGGCGAAAAAAAAAAACGGAAAGCGAAAAATCGGCCGGTCATGAAGGGGTTAAAGGGCTTGTTCCTGAAGTCACGGGTGTGTCACAGATGACAGTCATTTGTTTTCTGACAATAGAAGGTCACAGCGTTTGGCTGCGCAAAATATTCCCTGATTTCTATTGTTCCTGCTGTCAGTATTCATTGGTATAGGTAGCTTTCCTGCTGGATTTTCATCTCTCCCCCTTTTTAGACCCAGCAGGAGCTCGCCTTCCACCCAGCTGCTGATCATCAGTATTCTCTTGGTGCTTATATACTCCACTAGAAGGTGGTCCGATTCCACGCATCGGGTATTCTAGAATTTACGTATTGTGCAGTTAATGTATGCTTTTTGTTATATATATATATATATATATATATATATATATATATATATATATATATATGTTGTTGTCTGTAGTTACCAAGTGTTTGTGTAGGGCGCTGTACATGTTCTGGGTGTTGTCTGGGTGTGGCGGGGGGTGAGAGCGATGTTGTTTGTGTGTTGCGTTGTTTGTGGAGCGCTGTGTGTCTGTAGCGTTGTGTGTGTGTGTTGCGCGGTTTGTGTGAGTGTGGGGTGTGTGTGTGTGTTTTGGTGGGAGGTAGGTTTTGTGCAATGTGTGTGTTGTGCGGCATGTGCGTATATTTGTGTGTGCTGCGGTGTTTGTGTGTTGGGTGTTGTGTGTGTGCGGCGTTGTCTGTGTGTGTGGGTGTCTGTGTAGGGCGGTGTTTGTGGTTCCCAGTGTGTGTGTGTTTTGGGGGGAGGTGTGCACCCCCCATCGTGCTCCATCCCCCATGCTGCGCACGCCCCATCGTGCTCCATCCCCCATGCTGCGCACCCCCATCGTGCTCTATCCCCCATGCTGCGCACCCCCCATCGTGCTCCATCCGCCATGCTGCGCACTCCCCATTGTGCTCCATCCCCCATGCTGCGCACTCCCCATTGTGTTCCATCCTCCATGCTGCGCACTCCCCATCGTGCTCCATCCCTCATGCTGCGCATTCCCCATCGTGCTCCATCCCTCATGCTGCGCATTCCCCATCGTGCTCCATCACCCATGCTGCGCACTCCCAAACGTGCTCCATCCCCATGCTGCGCACTCCCTATTGTGCTCCATCCCCCATGCTGCGCACTCCCCATCGTGCTCCATCCCCATGCTGCGCATTCCCCATCGTGCTCCATCCCCCATGCTGCGCACTCCCAAACGTGCTCCATCCCCCATGCTGAGCACTCCCAAACGTGCTCCATCCCCCATGCTGCGCACTCCCAAACGTGCTCCATCCCCCATACTGCGCACTCCCCATTGTGCTCCATCCTCCATGCTGCGCACTCCCCATCGTGCTCCATCCCTAATGCTGCGCACCCCCCATTGTGCTCCATCCCCCATGCTGCGCACCCCCCATCGTGCTCCATCCCCCATGCTGCGCACCCCCCATCGTGCTCCTTCCCCCATGCTGCGCACTCCCCATTGTGCTCCATCCCCCATGCTGCGCACTCCCCATCGTGCTCCATCCCCATGCTGCGCATTCCCCATCGTGCTCCATCCCCCATGCTGCGCACTCCCAAACGTGCTCCATCCCCCATGCTGAGCACTCCCAAACGTGCTCCATCCCCCATGCTGCGCACTCCCAAACGTGCTCCATCCCCCATGCTGCGCACTCCCCATTGTGCTCCATCCTCCATGCTGCGCACTCCCCATCGTGCTCCATCCCTAATGCTGCGCACCCCCCATTGTGCTCCATCCCCCATGCTGCGCACCCCCCATCGTGCTCCATCCCCCATGCTGCGCACCCCCCATCGTGCTCCATCCGCCATGCTGCGCACTCCCCATTGTGCTCCATCCCCCATGCTGCGCACTCCCCATGGTGTTCCATCCTCCATGCTGCGCACTCCCCATCGTGCTCCAATTCCCTATGCTGCGCACTCCCCATCGTGCTCCATCCCCTATGCTGCGCACTCCCCATCGTGCTCCATCCGCCATGCTGCGCACTCCCCATTGTGCTCCATCCCCCATGCTGCACACTCCCCATTGTGCTCCATCCTCCATGCTGCGCACTCCCCATCGTGCTCCATCCCTCATGCTGCGCATTCCCCATCGTGCTCCATCCCTCATGCTGCGCATTCCCCATCGTGCTCCATCCCCCATGCTGCGCACTTCCGATGTGCTCCTGCCCCCATGCTGCGCATACACTCACACCCCACTTCTGCCTGTGCCCTCCGGTGGGCGGTCCCAGCAACTGTGCTGCACGCCGTGCTCCTCTGCCTTCTACCGACACGCACACATCCTATCGCATACACGCACACATCCTATCGCATACACGCACACATCCTATCGCATACACGCACACACACGATCGCATACACGCACACACACGATCGCATACACGCATACACACACGATCGCATACACGCACACACACTGACGATATCGCACATACGCGCTCACACTCACAACATCCGGAGATCCCACATGCTTCTGGCCATGTGATCCTCCGGCAGGTCCTGGAAGGTCACTGCACGCACAGGATCGCCGCCGAGAAGCAAGCGATATCACGGGATGTTGTGAGTGTGTGGATGCGATCTGATGTGTGTGTGAGAGTGAGTGTGATCTGATGTGTGTGTGGGTGTGTCTGTTCTTATGTGTGTGCGTGTGTGTGTGTTCCGCCGCTGCAGGACCTTGATGCGCTCACCTGGGAGCTGGTGTACGCTGGTAACCATGCAACACAATATTACATGGTTACCAGCGTACCCCGCCCCCCGCTCGCACGGGAGCCCACACCAGCGTACACCGGCGTACGCTGATGTGGGCTCCCGGGGGTACAGCACTCACCTGGGAGTCGGGGCTCCGTGTCGTTTCGGGGAATGCGTGCAGGGGGCGGGGCCAGAGCTAGCGTGCAATGCGTGCAGGGGGCGGGGCGTAGCCGAGTTGCTAATGTGTGCAGGGGGCCGGGGCGAGAGGCCAATCCGTGTGGGGGGGCGGAGCCTGGGCGAGCGGCCAATCCGTGTGGTGGGGGCGGAGCCGAGGCGAGGCGAACGGCCAATCCGTGCGGGGGGGGCGGTGCCGAGGCGAGGCGAGCGGCCAATCCGCTGTTTGTCACCATAAGGACACAATTTTGGAGCAAGACAGACAGACAGACAAACATTGATACTGGTGATATTATTCAGTTAATTCTAGCTCTGGTTGCAAGCAGGTGGCTTGCAATCATCTGTAGTATCATTGCTGAAGCTTACTGAACTCCTGCCTGTGTCATCTGTGGATAAGTAGTTCATGCATTTTCCTCCATATACCCTTCTTGTGTCTTCCTTTAGTGTTTAGTGGGGTTGATGAAGAGCTCATTCCACCCGTTCCCTATTTAGGGCCTACCACTAAGGATACCTAGGGTCAGGTATCCAGCTCAGCGCATAGGTGCGGAACCTATCTAGGGTGATAAGGGACCCCAGGGACCAGCATTAAGTTTGGTCAAGGGTCACCAGTTCCCCCTTCCCTTACTTTTCACCGCTCGCTTGTACTTCCCCCGTACCTAGCGCAACACCTGAGTAGCCAGTGATTGGTTGCAGTGGTCACATGACCACCAACCTTAAAGAGAAAGTAATTTTTATTTTTTTTTTAATTTTCATTTGTCACCATACTGGCAGGTTTATGGTAGAAGATAACAAATTGAAGGCGGACATCCCCTTGTAATTTGAATGGGCAGCATGTAAGTCTGCATATACCTTTTAATGAGGAATTGTGAATTCTTTTATTTGTACTTCTCTTAGCTAAGATGATGCAAACAGCTGCTTATTAGCATAAAGCTTGTGTCATATTGGATCTAATCATGTCTGGTTATGATCTCACCCATATATTTTTATATGACACATAATAACAAAATCCATTTAATTGGCCTAGTTGTGTTTTTGGAAAACTCCAGATAATATTTTGCTGGTGCTATGTAATAATGAGCAGCACACACCCTAATGCTCTGCAGTGCAAATATAATATTCAGGGTAAAGACTAGCAAAAATATTCAATTAACTAAAGGGGTTGTCCACTACTTTTACATTGATGGTCTATCCTTAGGAGAGGTCATCAATGTCTGATCGGCCGGGTTCCCCCACCAATCAGCTGCTGTCAGTGCTGGCGAGGGCAGCAGCAGGCGACCGGAAATGCTCAGTTCAGTCAATGAATAGTGGCCGCGGGCGGGTACTGCACATCCGCCTCCTATTGATTTCAATGGCCAGCTGTGGCCGCTGTCATAAGATGGAGGAGATCCAGAACTGAGCATTTCCAGCTGCTTGCTGCCGGGACCGAGAACAGCTCATCAGTGGGGGTGCCGGATGTTGGTCCCCGGCCGATCAGACATTGATGACCAATCCTAAGGAAAGGCCATCAACGTAAGAGTAGTGGACAACCCCTTTAATTATTATTGATATGTAAGACATTATTCACATGCTCCATCCTGTGTGTGTTGCTGTAGCTGAGTTGGGTGTAGGTAACAGAGCTGTGTGTGTATGAAGCAGATTTGTGTGCGTATGTGCATATAGCATTGCTGTGTGTGCAGCACAGCTGTGTGTATGTAGTAAAGCTATGTGAGTTTGTACGTATTTAGAAGAGCTGTGTTTGTATATACAGCAGAGATGAGTGTGCATGTGCTGTGCATGCAGCAGTGATGTGCATATGTGTGCACTGCAGAGCGCTTTTATAATGTGCTTTCTGTAAAGCTGTATGTGTATAATTCCTTATTCACACTTAAAGGGATTTTCCCACGAATAAAGTTAATTTGGAAGCTAATTTTAATCAATAGATCTTGGAATAATAATAAGTTCCACGATTGGATGTGATTAAAAAACATGTTCCTGTGCTGAGATAATCTTATATACAGTGGGTACGGAAAGTATTCAGACCCCTTTAAATTTTTCATTCCTTGTTTCATTGCAGCCATTTGGTAAATTCAAAAAAGTTATTTTTTTTTTCATTAATGTACACTCTGCACCCCATCATGTCAGAAAAAACCCCCCAGAAATGTTTGCAAATTTATTAAACTGGAAAACATAAAATATCACATGGTCATAAGTATTCAGACCCTTTGCTCAGACACTCATATTTAAGTCACATGCTGTCCATTTCCTTGTGATCCTCTGGTTCTACTCTTTTATTGGAATCCAGCTGTGTTTAATTAAACTGATAGGACTTGATTTGGAAAGGCGCACACCTGTCTAATATAAGACCTCGCAGATCACAGTGCATGTCAGACCAAATCAGTATTATGAGGTCAAAGGAACTGCCCAAGGAGCTCAGAGACAGAATTGTGGCAAGGCACTGATCTGGCCAAGGTTACAAAATAATTTCTGCAGTACTCAAAGTTCCTAAGAGCACAGTGGCCTCCATAATTCTTAAATGGAAGAAGTTTGGGATATGCTATGGGCTGCTGCCATTAACGCCTTATTACCCCAATTGCCACCGCACCAGGGCAATTCGGGTTGAGCCGGGTAGAGTCCCGGGACTGTCACATCTAATGGATGCAGCAATACCGAGCGGCTGCTGGCTGATAATGTGGATCTCCCCATCCTGAGAATACCAGCCTTCAGCCGTGTGGCTTTACCCTTGCTGGTATCAAAATTGGGGGGGACCGCACGTCATTTTTTTAAAATTATTTATTTTACTGCACGATATAGACCCGCCCAACGGCGGCTGTGATTGGTTGCAGTGAGACAGCTTTGACTCAGCATCGGGGCGTGTCTGACTGCAAGCAATCATAGGCACCGGTGGGCGGGGAAAGCAGGGAATACGAGAATGAATAATGAGTGGCCGGTATTTTCAAAAGAGGAAAAGCTGCCGGAGCTTTGTGACAGCCGTACAGCGCCGCGCTGGTTATCGGGATCGGTGAGTATGAGAGAGGGGGGTAGAGACCGACCGACGGACAGAGAGAGGGACAGACAGAGAGAGAGACCGACCAACAGAGAGAGAGAGAGACAGACAGAGAGACCAACTGGCAGAGAAAGAGACCGACCGACGGACAGAAGGAGATTGACCGACATCCACAGACAGAGACTGACCGACATTGACAGAGAGAGACTGAAAAGACTTGAGTTTTGCTTGTCAAAAAAGCATGCGGAACGCAACAAAAATGCAGTCCAAGTGCATTTTTATTCCGTTTTGACCCACATTATTGATTTCAATGAGTGGAGAACGCAGCTACAATGCACAAAAGAAGTGACATGCTGCTTTTTTCCGCAGCGATTTTCGGCATCCAAAACTTTGCGTTTAAAAATGCATTGTGTGCATTGAATTTTCGAACTTCTCATAGACTTTGCTGGGGAAGCAGAACGCATGTAATTTGGTACCGAAACGCTGCAGTTCAAAATGCAGCGTTTCCGCGGAAAAAAACTTAACGTGTGCACATAGCCTAAGGGCTCATGCGCATACTGCATCCCGACCAGTGCAGAAATAAATGCACCCTCTGGCAGACTTGACACTGCGTTTTGACAAAAATAATGCATCCAAATTGCATGTATTTTGGATGCATTTTGCAAGCATTTTACATACATGTTGGATGCATTTTTGTCAGTGCGGTCCCCCAGCAATTCAGCTCTGCTACATGCCCAATGACAGCAGACACAGACAGAGTCGGGCGATGAGAATGAACTCGACTGAACCTCACCCGACTTCATTGTCATCCCACGGCTCTGGCTCTGTGTGCTGTCATGAACTCAGATGAACCTCCGAGGTCAGTGCCAGGACACAGGAGTCCGCAGCAGTGACATCAGAGCTTCACCTGAGTTCACTGACATCACACAGCTCTCTCTCTGTGTCGCAGCCTGATTTGCGGTCACACGTGAAGGACTCACCGGTGACCGCAAATTCCCTGAGTGACTGAAGTGAGCAGTGAGATCAGCGGTGCCGTCACGCAGGTGACCCGCAGCCACAGCTGGAGTCCTCCACCTGAGAGCGGTGGCTGAGGGTAACCTGAGTGACATCATCGCTGATCACGCGGCTCGCTTCAGTTGCTGCATGGAGCTGACAGAGAGCGGTCGTGGTCTGTGGCTGCTCGCTGTCAGCTTCATGTAGCAGAGCTGAAAGCGTCGTGAGACCTCATGTGGATTACGCCGGACCTGGAAGGGTATTTGGGGATTTTAGTGGTGAAAGAGGGTGTTTTTTGTCTTTTATTCCAAATAAAGGTTTTTTTGGATGTGTGTGTTTATTTTCTTTAACTTACAGGTTAATCATGGAAGGTATCTCGGGGAGATGCGTGCCATGATTAACCTAGGACTTAAAGCCGCTTTACACGCTGCGATATCGTGATCGATATCGCTAGCGTGGGTACCTGGCCCCATCGGTTGTGCGACACGGGCAAATCGATGCCCGTGGCACACAACATCGCGCGGACCCGTCACACTACTTACCTGCCCTGCGATGTCGCTGTGACCGGCGAACTGCCTCCTTTCTATGGGGGCGATTCGTTCTACGTCACAGCGACGTCATTAGCAGCGTCACTGAACCGCCGCCCAATAGAAGCGGAGGGGCGGAGATGAGCGGGACGAACATCCCGCCCACCTCCTCCTTCCGCATTGCGGGCGGGAGGCAGGTAAGGAGAGGTTCCTCATTCCTGCGGTGTCACACGGAGCAATGTGTGCTGCTGCATGAACGATGAACTACATTGTTACTGCAGCAGCAACGATATTCGAGAATGGACCCCCATGTCACCGATGAGCGATTATACACGTTTTTTGCGACGATGCAAAATAGCTCATAGGTGTCATACGCAACGGCATCGCTAAAGCGACCGGATGTTCGTCACAAATTCCGTGACCTCAACGAGATCGCTTGAGCGATGTCGCAGCATGTAAAGCAGCCTTTAGTGGCAGCTATGGGCTGCTGCCATTAACTCCTTATTACCCCGATTGCCAACGCACCAGGGCAATTCGGTTTGAGCTGGGTAGAGTCCCGGAACTGTCGCATCTAATGGATGGGGCAATTCCGGGCGGCTGCTGACTGATATTTTTAGGCTGGGGGCTCCCCATAACGTGGAGCTCCCCATCCTGAGAATACCAGCCTTCAGCCGTGACGCTTTACCCTGGCTGGTATTAATAATGGGGGTGACCCCACGTTGTTTTTTTTAATTATTTATTTTTTTACATAGACACGCCCACTGGCGGCTGTGATTGGTTGCAGTGAGACAGCTGTCACTCAGCGTGGGGGCGTGTCTGACAGCAACCAATCATAGGCGCCCGTGGGTGGGAGAAGCAGGGAATACGAGATGGATTAATGAGCGGCATTGAGCATTTTCAAAAGAGGAGAAGCCGCCGCAGTGTGAACGCCGTGCAGGTGATCGGTGAGTATGAGAGAGGGGGTGGGAGCGAGAGACCAACATCGACAGAGAGAGAGATAGAGACAGAGAGAGAGACTGACTAACAGACCAACCGACAGAGAGCGAGAGACCGAAAGACTTGCATTTGTTATTGTCAAATAAACATGCGGATCACAACAAAAATGCAGTGGAAACGCACTGCTTAGCATTTTGGTAGCGTTTTTCTACAACTCATTGATTTCACTGGGTGTAGAACGCTGCCAAAACAAAGAAAAGAATTGACATGCTGACTTTTTAAATGCAGAGATTTTGTCAAATTTTTGACAATCAAAACGCTGCGTTTAAAAAAGCATCGTGCGCACAGATTTTGCATGATTCTCATAGAGTTTGCTGGGGAAGCAGAACGCATGAATTTTGACAATGTGACGCTGCAGTTTAAAACGCTGCAGAAATGCAAAAAAAAAAACGCAATGTGCGCATGAGGCCTTATAGTCCAAATAGATAAGGTACATGCCTTGTCCTTTTTTCACATAGGTCATGGGATTTTCTATTTTGAAGGACTTTATAGCACAGAACATGCTATATATAATGCTTCAAACATCTGAGAAATGCTGGGTGGGAGAGTCTGTATACCAGTTATCTGGAGCAGCCAATTTTGTATACTTACTAATATGTTAGGGCCAGGTGGACGGGCAGACCCAGGAGGTGGATCCACTGGGCCGAACTCCTTGATGAAGGTAAGGGGTCCGGTAGCCGGAGCACTACGGGTAGCAGGACAGTCCGTGCACAAGAGTAGAATGGAGAAGTCCCTGGGACCACGGAGCCACTGATGGTAGTCCGGGTGACGGAGCTCAGGTTCGGAAGCCGAGATGTTGTCAGGCGGAGTCCGGAACCGATGGAGCGAGAGGACGGGTCACCACAGGGATCAGAGATGGAACGGACTGTCAGGATGGCAGATAGTCAGCGTTCGGGGTTCGGGATTCGGCAGGACCGGATGGCGAGGCAGGATCGGCTCTAGAAGAGAGAGAGGTGAGTATATCACAGGAACACAAGGAGACCTGACTCCTAGCTTGGGAAACACGAAGAACAGGCCCCGCCCACTTGGACATTAAACCCCTTTATACCCTGTACCTGTGTGCTCAATTTCCTGTCAGTGGACGCTGGCCCTTTAAGAAAGGGTCAATGACCGCGCGCGCGCCCTAATGCGCATGCGCGAGGCCCGAGTGCCAGAAGCCAGGGCAGGGAGCGGTGAGGAGGAAGCAGGAGAGCCGGGCTGGGGCTGAGTAGCCGCCGGGCGCCGGGAGTGGGGACCAGGACGCCTGGGAACCGCAGGCAATGGAGGTTGGAAACCGGGGAGCGGCGGACGCCGGACAGAGGAACCGGGGAGCGACGCAGGGAAGCCGGGGAGCGTGGCAGGTGAGCCGGGGAGCAGAGCAGGGGACCCGGGGAGCGTGACACAATAAAGACACTTGAGGACTCATTCAACAATAGTTCTGAAGACCGTTATCTATTATGTTTTATCTAGTGGGAGACCAGAAGGAGTGAGAGTTTACATTGAGACCTCCTACCTAATATCCAGATGATATCAGCTAGGTCTCCTGATATCATCTGTTAGAGGAGATATGGGAGGCCCCGACCACCTCTACTCCCACTGAAATGGTCCATCAGGTCAAACATTAATGTGGTGGTGCTTTATCTCCGGAGAAAACAAAGGACTGAAATTCAATAAATTCTGATCCTATTCTCCCCTGACAAGATCTTCTTGGGTATAGTAGGGTCAGGAAAGCTGCCCATACACATTACCGTACATGGTGGTCTGGTCCCATTGAAATTGTGGCACTATTTTCTTATGTGTATGGAGGTCTTTAGTAGTAAATATTGGTAATATATGTAGGGATCATTAGATTTAACCAATTTTATCTGGACCTGCTAATTATTATCTGATCATAAATATCTCGTGTGTTAACTACTTCACGACGGGTCCAATTTCAGATTTTGCATTTTCGTTTTTTCCTCCCATTCTTCCCAGAGTCATAACTTTTTTATTTATCTCTCCATATAAGGCATATAAGGACTTGTTGTTTTGAGGGACGAGTTCTACTTTTCAATGACACCATTGATTTTACCACATAGTGTACTGGAAAATGGGGAAAAAAAAATGACAAATGGGGAGAAATTGTGACACCCCCCCACCAAAACTGACATTTTGGGGGGAATTGTTGTTACAGTATACATTTTGTGGTAAAAAAATACCTCACAATAAGATTCTCCTCATCAGTATGATCTCGGCGATACAATACATGTCCAGCATTTTTTTTATTATTTTAGTGATGGAATAAAAAAGCAGAAGTTTGCAAAATAAAAATATTTGGGGGGATTGGGTCGCCATTTTTCAAAACCCGTAATTTTTTAATTTTTTGATCAATGGAGCCATGTAATGCTTATTTTTCATGGGGTGAGATGATGTTTTTATTGATACCATTTTAGGATGGAAGTGACATTTTGATCATCGCTTGTTGCATTTTTTTTTTGGTATGTAATTTTGGCTTTCTTTATATTTTTGTTTACAGTATTTACTGGTCGGGTTAATTACTTTATATTTTGACAGATCAAACTTTTCTGAATGTGGTAATACCACATATGTGTATTTAACAAAAAATTAAAATATATATTATCTTTGTTTTTAATGGTACAAAAGTGGAGTGATTTAAACTTTTTTTAAAAAAAGTTAATATTTTGTACAACAGTTTTATTATTTTTTACTGTTCTCAATACAGTCCCCTTAGAGTATTTGAAGCTGTGATCATCTGATTCCCTGTGCTGTGTACAGTGATGCCGCAGTATACAGTTAGGTCCAGAAATATTTGGACAGTGACACAATTTTCGCGAGTTGGGCTCTGCATGCCACCACATTGGATTTGAAATGAAACCTCTACAACAGAATTCAAGTGCAGATTGTAACGTTTAATTTGAAGGTTTGAACAAAAATATCTGATAGAAATTGTAGGAATTGTCACATTTCTTTACAAACACTCCACATTTTAGGAGGTCAAAAGTAATTGGACAAATAAACCAAACCCAAACAAAATATTTTTATTTTCAATATTTTGTTGCGAATCCTTTGGAGGCAATCACTGCCTTAAGTCTGGAACCCATGGACATCACCAAACGCTGGGTTTCCTCCTTCTTAATGCTTTGCCAGGCCTTTACAGCCGCAGCCTTCAGGTCTTGCTTGTTTGTGGGTCTTTCCGTCTTAAGTCTGGATTTGAGCAAGTGAAATGCATGCTCAATTGGGTTAAGATCTGGTGATTGACTTGGCCATTGCAGAATGTTCCACTTTTTTGCACTCATGAACTCCTGGGTAGCTTTGGCTGTATGTTTGGGGTCATTGTCCATCTGTACTATGAAGCGCCGTCCGATCAACTTTGCGGCATTTGGCTGAATCTGGGCTGAAAGTATATCCCGGTGCACTTCAGAATTCATCCGGCTACTCTTGTCTGCTGTTATGTCATCAATAAACACAAGTGACCCAGTGCCATTGAAAGCCATGCATGCCCATGCCATCACGTTGCCTCCACCATGTTTTACAGAGGATGTGGTGTGCCTTGGATCATGTGCCGTTCCCTTTCTTCTCCAAACTTTTTTCTTCCCATCATTCTGGTACAGGTTGATCTTTGTCTCATCTGTCCATAGAATACTTTTCCAGAACTGAGCTGGCTTCATGAGGTGTTTTTCAGCAAATTTAAAGGAGTTGTCCGACATTAGCTTAACAAAAATGTTTGAGTTTATCTGTGCTGTATTGTCATATAAATCACACCTACATTGTTATTTTCTGTTTTCTAACTTTTGTTCCTCTTGAATTATACCTTTATTCTCTGCAGCTTCTTGTTTACATTCAGATCCAGCAAACATGACCACTTCCTGTGCAAAACCTCAGTCAGAGCTGTCACCACCCAGCCTCAGTGTCCAGCCCCACCCCAGTGTCCAGCCTCGCCCCCTGCCCGCCCCCTGCACACACAGTCCCTGTCAGTATATTCTTCCCCAGCACCTGACCTGGTATCACTACAGCATTGCAAATAACAGCCTCACATCGGGGTCTGCACCGCACACATATGTCTCTGCACACGCACACACATGGCTCTGCACCGTACACATGGCTCTGCACACGCATGGCTCTGCACTGTACACGCACACACATGGCTCTGCACACGCACACACATGGCTCTGCAACCCCCCCATCCCCATCGGGAACACATGTGGAGTACATACTCACCCGTCCTCGGTCCCCGCCGCTCCTGCACGTTCGTCCGCTGTCTGTGCTCTCTTCAGCACAGTAGTGACGTCACCGCTGTGCTGCAGAGCGCACAGACAGCGGGAGGGACAGTGACTTCTCATCAGCACATTCAAATGTACCGGCATCGGTGATCTGTGATGCCGGTACATTTGAATGTGCGATCCTGGGCAGGGGGCCCGGTGCTGGAGCTGACACTACGGCAGCTGCCGCCAGGCCCCGCCCCCAAATCACGGACCCCACAGCAGTGCAGGGGGAGGTTACTGGAGGTGCGGGGGAATGTGTGGGAGGGTGCAGGGAAGGGGGGCGGTGACTCCTCGCACTGTAGTCGCCCAGCAGGGAGGTGACATGCTGCTCCACATTTGCATGTCAACATGGCCCTGCCCATGTAGACGTGCAAAGACCGGAAGCAGCAAAATCGCGGCAGGAGCGGTCACATGACCGCTCTGAGCCGGGGGAGAGGGGGCTGACAGCGGGGCAGGTAAGTGGTCTCTATCTACTTACCTGCCCCAATGTAGCCCAATAGGGAAATAAAAAAAAAAAGTCAAAGAAGCCGGATAACCCCTTTAACTCTGGCCTGTCTATTTTTGGAATTGATGAATGGTTTGCATCTAGATGTGAACCCTTTGTATTTACTTTCATGGAGTCTTGTCTTTACTGTTGACTTAGAGACAGATACACCTACTTCACTGAGAGTGTTCTGGACTTCAGTTGATGTTGTGAACGGGTTCTTCTTCACCACAGAAAGTATGCGGCGATCATCCACCACTGTTGTCATCCGTGGACGCCCAGGCCTTTTTGAGTTCCCAAGCTCACCAGTCAATTCCTTTTTTCTCAGAATGTACCCGACTGTTGATTTTGCTACTCCAAGCATGTCTGCTATCTCTCTGATGGATTTTTTCTTTTTCTTCAGCCTCAGGATGTTCTGCTTCACCTCAATTGAGAGTTCCTTAGACCGCATGTTGTCTGGTCACAGCAACAGCTTCCAAATGCAAAACCACACACCTGTAATCAACCCCAGACCTTTTAACTACTTCATTGATTACAGGTTAACGAGGGAGACGCCTTCAGAGTTAATTGCAGCCCTTAGAGTCCCTTGTCCAATTACTTTTGGTCCCTTGAAAAAGAGGAGGCTATGCATTACAGAGCTATGATTCCTAAACCCTTTCTCCGATTTGGATGTGAAAACTCTCATATTGCAGCTGGGAGTGTGCACTTTCAGCCCATATTATATATATAATTGTATTTCTGAACATGTTTTTGTAAACAGCTAAAATAACAAAACTTGTGTCACTGTCCAAATATTTCTGGCCCTGACTGTAGAACAGAATATATTTCTGTATTCTGTATATAACAGAAATCACAGTCTCCTTTGAAGCCCGGCCACGGGCAGAGTTTCAGAGGAGCTCAGCTATGACAATCATGGAGGTCTTCAGGAGACACCCTACTGTCATAGCAACCCATCGATAACCCGCGATGACATCATACATGATCTAATGAATGCTTAAAATGCCGCTCCACCATGCCGACACATGTTAAATCCCGCTGTCAAGAGTTTGACAACTGGATTTAACAGGTTAAGAATTGCACCCCTCAGGATTGTTAGAGGCAGGACCAGGCTGTAAATACACAGCCATTACCTGCAGAATATGAAGTGAGCTCACCCATGAGCCCGCCTCATACACCGGCTTCCGACTTGCGCCGGATGTCGTGAAGGGGTTAATACTACTGCCTACAAGGGTTCAATTTAATAAAACATTAGTTGATGCTTTGATAAATCCATTTCAGATGATTTACATAGATTAAGCCCCCTTATCACAATGGATAGAGCTCAGAAGAACAATCATTTCTGAGTTCCCCATAGCCAAGAATTCACACTTGAGCTCTTATGTCTTCTCTATGAGAAAGAGTCTGCCAGACTTCTTTGACGGCATCTTATATCTCAGAGTAAAAAAGATCAGTAGTCAAAAATTGAAT
Organism: Anomaloglossus baeobatrachus; assembly: GCF_048569485.1. Classification (NCBI taxonomy): domain Eukaryota; kingdom Metazoa; phylum Chordata; class Amphibia; order Anura; family Aromobatidae; genus Anomaloglossus; species Anomaloglossus baeobatrachus. The sequence continues at coordinate 209,656,115 of NC_134360.1, read as the reverse complement.
TTGCCAGATCCTATTGTCTCCCAACATTATCTGTTGGGGTAGAGTCGGGAGACTCCATATCAACCAATTCCTGCTAATATAAGGGGTTTCAGCCATCATTTGTCTAGGGCTATGTGCCTACGGGACAATGTACCCGCGGATTTATCTGGATTTTCTAACTAAATCCGCAGGTTTTAGCAAGTACAGACACTCCTCATGTCATCCTATGGGACATGGGGAGTGCTGTGTCCATGCTGCGGTATGTGTGGCTGCGGAATATGCTGCGGATGTCCCGCAGCCGCACGTAACTGCATGTGAATTATTCCTGCGGAAATACCTGCGGAAATCCCGGCCCTCCACTATGGAGATAGAGGCCGGGACTTCCGCAGGTAAGTAGCATGAATGTCCACAGGCTTACTGCAGATATTTCACTGGAATTCTGCAGCAATGGATAGCTGTGGATTCCGGGGAGCAGCTGTGGTAAACCTGCGAATGTACGTGCGGATATATCTGCGGGTACATTGTCCCGTGGACACATAGCCTAACGCGTATGAGGGCTTTCAATGTGTGTCTTCTGCCATGCATAATAGATAGCTGTTAGCCAACCGTTGGGCGGGCAGCCATCTCTTCCATACACAGGAGCGCTTGTTTGGCCGAGCACTCCTGTATCCTGTATTCTCCATGAGAGATGACACTAGACATGTTTGCAGGCGGCTAATCTCCAGAAGAACAAAGTAATTGGCAGTCTAAGGCTACTTTCACACATCCGGTTTGAGCACTGCGGCTCAATCCGGCTGTGAAAACTATGCAACGGATGCGGCGAAAACAACGCATCCGTTGCATAAGTTTTTACATGCGGCCCGTCCGTTTTTTTCCGGTTGCGGCATGCTACTGAGCATGCACAGTGGAAAAAACCGCATGCGGCGAACGGATGCGTTTTTTTCCGCATCGCGCCGCATCCGGCCTCCATAGGTATGCATTGAAAAATGCGCCGCAGCTGCCGGATGCGGAGCGATGCGGTGTTTTTTGCCGGAGCAAAAAACGTTGCAGGGAACGTTCGATCCGGCCGTGGCATCGGCTAAATCTGCCGCATGCGGCAAAAACCGGACCGAACGCAAGCCCCTGCGGCACAATACGGCACTAATGTAAGTCTATGCAAAAAAAACCGCAACCGGCGTTACAAAAGCCGTTTGCGGTTTTTCTGCAGAACGCCGTATTGTGCCGCAGAGCAAAAATCCGGATGTGTGAAAGTAGCCACTTGAACATGTCTGATCAACATCTCCCCCGACAATTCAGGGCCCCCATACACATTGGCTCGTCAGCCATTAGATATTGGTCTATAGTAATATCTCGGACCAAATCATCTGATCCTTATCCATTGACTTCTGCAGTCTTCGCTCTCAGGAATGTTATCTCTTGTTGATTGAGAAAAACCCCTTAACCTAATCTTCAAATAGCTTATTGCTAATTCCCTGGCTGAACCCTGGATTATTCCATAGGGGTAGATATTTAGACATTTTATATGACAACTTGTAATGCTTCCTCACTGCCCTCCAGGCTGCTATCGTATCCTTAAAAAGAGAAGAATGCTTAATTTTTTGGGGTAGATTAGCTTGACTGGTGTGAAGAAGGGCCTTTAAGGGTACCTTCACACTTAGCGATGCAGCAGCGATCCGACCAGCGATCTGACCTGGTCAGGATCGCTGCTGCATCGCTACATGGTCGCTGGTGAGCTGTCAAACAGGCAGATCTCACCAGCGACCAGTGAACAGCCCCCAGCCAGCAGCGACGTGCAAGCGACGCTGCGCTTGCACGGAGCCGCCGTCTGGAAGCTGCGGAGACTGGTAACTAAGGTAAACATCGGGTATGGTTACCCGATGTTTACATTAGTTACCAGTGTGAGCAGGGAGCAGGGAGCCGCGCACACTGAGCGCTGGCTCCTTGCTCTCCTAGCTACAGTACACATCGGGTTAATTAACCCGATGTGTAATGCAGCTACATGTGCAGAGAGCAGGGAGCAGCGCACACTGCTTAGCGCTGGCTCCTTGCTCTCCTAGCTGCTGTACACATCGGGTTAATTAACCCGATGTGTACAGCAGCTACATGTGCAGAGAGCCGGAGCCGGCACTGGCAGCGTGAGAGCTGCAGAGGCTGGTAACTAAGGTAAATATCGGGTAACCACCTTGGTTACCCGATGTTTATCTTGGATACAGCTTACCTCAGCTGTCAGACGCCGGCTCCTGCTCCCTGCTCGCTTCATTTGTCGCTCTCTCGCTGTCACACACAGCGATCTGTGTGTCACAGCAGGAGAGCGGCTTTGAAGAAAACGAACCAGGGCTGTGTGTAACGAGCAGCGATCTCGCAGCAGGGGCCAGATCGCTGCTCATTGTCACACACAGCGAGATCGCTAATGAGGTCACTGCTGCGTCACAAAAAGCGTGACTCAGCAGCGATCTCGGCAGCGAGCTCGCTGTGTGTGAAGCACCCCTAAAGTTTTCAAAAGTAAACTGTAAACACACCTCTTACAAAAGTCTTATCGCATTCCTCAGGTGCTCCTGCCTTTTCTTGTCTTTTCTAGTTTTCCCTTAAAACTATTTGTTTTTAAGGCCACGTGCACACGTTGAGTATGTGGTGAGTTTTTTTTACCTCAGTATCTGTAAGGCCATGTGCAATTGCTGAGTATTTGGTGACTTTTTTACCTCAGTATTTGTAAGACCACATGCACACACTGAGTATTTGGTGAGTTTTTACCTCAGTATTTGTAGCCAAAACCAGGAGTGGGTGATAAATCCAGAAGTGGTGCCCATGTTTCTATTATACTTTTCCTCTGATTGCTCCACTCCTGGTTTTGACTTATAAAAACTGAGGTAAAAAAACTCACCAAATATTCAATGTGTGCACGTGGCCTAAGAGCTTCACTGAACCTATCATATATGTGTTCTCACCGCAGAGAGATTGAGCTGCTACCAGACACCTCTGGTTCCAACTTACCGCTCCTGAAAACCAAATATTGGTTTGTTCACACGCTGTCTTTTTGAAACATATTTGTGCCAGGTAAAAAAAAAACCCTACGTACCATCAAAGTGAATGAGATTTCTAAAATCTCATGCACACGCTGCTTATTTTTTTTTTACTTGCAATTTGAAGTGTCAAAACGTTTCTCCAAATCTGTAGCATGTTGGTTCTTTCAGAGTTTTTGCAAAACTTTTCGCCCATCAAATGGAAAAAAATGTAAGTAAAAGAGTATAAAAACTGCACGGATTTTACACCACGTTATTCCTGCGAACACTCTGATTTTTGCTACAGAAAAATCTGCTACAAATATTCGCATACAAATAACCTTAGACTCCCTATATACAGTAGATAGCTGTCAGCCAGATTACTTTTCATCCTGACAACTCCATACACAGGAACGATCTGCAGCTTAGATAAGTGCTCCTCTGTTGCCTATGAGAACACAGATTACTTTGGTGGGGGCTTATCTCCCAAAGAGCAAAAGGACTGACAGACCAGATCATTTTCCCGTCCGTCGTCTGCCAACAAAGGATAGTTAGACAAAACAATCACTGATCTCGGGGAGACCAGCCAGCGAGGACGCTCAACACAGTGAAATCCTAGCTGCATTGCCCCCTGGGAAGTATGCAAATCAAAAAGGTCCATGGAGCCTCTGTTAGGAGTCTTGACAGGGAAAATAGCTAGATATCCCTCCGGGAAGGACCTAGCCAAGGAGTGGCTCTTTTTAGGAGACCACCATAACCACCATATTAAGTGGCCCTTTTAGTCAATATCCAGCTCTTGACAAGTTTAAAGCTATGACAAGGGAAATATCAAGGCCAGGTATCCATCCACAGACACTTATTTCGGGGTATTGCCCCTCATCAGTGTGGAGTAGGATTCTGGCTAGGTGGGAGCCAGCGAGGGCGCTCAACACAGTGAAATCCTAGGTGCATTGCCCCCTGGGTAGTATGCAAATCAGGGGGCAATGCACCTAGGATTTCACTGTGTTGAGCGCCCTCGTTGGCTGCTGGCAGTGTTTTCTCTGGCTGGTCTCCCTGAGATCAGTGATTGTTTTGTCTTGCTGGTCTACTAGGCATTGCTCCCACCTAGCTAGAATCTTACTCCACACTGATGAGGGATAATACCCCAAAACAGCTGTCTGTGGATGGATACCTGGCCTTGGTATTTCCCTTGACATATCTTTAAACTCGTCAAGAGCTGGATATTGACAAAAAGGGCCACTTAATATGGTGGTTATGGTGGTCTCCTAAAAAGAACCACTCCTTGGCTAGGTCCTTCCCGGACAGATATCTGGCTATTTTCCGTATCGAGACTTCTAACAGAGGCTCCATGGACCTTTTTGATTATCAAAGGAGAGTTGGGACTCCACCAAACACATTGGATGGTCACAGTCCTATGAAAATCAGCGGGTTTGGCTGGGCCATTCATCTTCTTTTAACAGCCTTCAGCTCAATCTCGAGCCACGGCGACTAGATGGATGAAGACTCTGTAGGAAGATCAATCTTGCAAAGCCTAGATAGGTCCTCCAAGGTCTTCTCCACCTAGATAGGTCCACCAGGGTCTTCTTCACCTGGATAGGTCCACCAAGTTCTTCTCTGCTTAGATAGGTTCTCCAGGGTCTTCTCCACCTGGACAAGTCCTCCAGGGTCTTCTCTGCCATAATCTTGACTGTATCAATTGGGTTGGTGGTCTTCCTCTTCGCCTTGTTCCTTGTATTTTTCAGACCATGATGTATTGCTCTCTGTATGATGTGTCCCAAGTAGGCAAGTCGCAGCTTGTTTATGTCCTCATTAGTTTGTATGTATATTTGTTGTAGTTTTCCCAAAAATTGTGTCAAGACTCTCTGACAAAACCAAAAAACAAAGCCCTAGCCTGACAACCACTTCTACGAGTCAATAAGTATGTTTTGAGTGTGTTTCTTTCTGCTGTAGATTTATCATTAGTGATGATGAGCGAAAACGAAATATTTCGGTTCGGGTTATTTGTACCGAATCCCTAGTACTATTCCAGTATTCATCATAAATAGCGAACCTAATCCAAGTCAATGGAGAACCAGGAGATTTTTCTGAGAAATCTTCAAGAATAATTCTGGGGTTCCTCACTGACTTGCATTAGGTTCGTTATTCGTGGTGAATACTGGAATATTGATAGGAATTAAACTCAACCCGAATATTTCGTATTCACTCATCACTAATTATCACGTGTAGTCGGCTTATCTGAACAGACAAGATTATTTCACAACATGAGCAGCCTTGGTCCTTGTTTTAAATTAAACTGGACAAACACTTGAAAAGAGGGCAGATTAGCCCCATTGAATGCTAATACACCAGGCTGCCTGCCAGTGCTTCCTCCAGGAGTCTACTCCATTTCTGTATGAGGCCCCTTTCACTCATCCATTTTTTGCCATCAGCCACAATCCGTCGAATTGTGAAAAAAACTGATCCAGCGCTTGACCGTTTTTTTTTTTTTGTCATTGACTTGTATTAGAGACGGATGGCTTCACCATTACATCCGTCGTATGATGGATCCGTCGAAAGATTTGTCCGCTGGACGGAGACGACGTCCACAGTAACGGTTTTTTCTGTGCGTCGAGAAACCGCCATCCGTCGTTCAGTGTAATGGAAGCCTAGAGGCGCAGGATCCGTCGTCATTCGTCAAATGACGGATCCGTTGAAGGATTCCGTTTTTTGTAACCGAGCATGTTCAGATGGGGTGTGAATTAATTTCTGGTCACAGAAAAGTCTCCCTCTCTCTTTTCATCGTCCATTATGTACTGCAACAAGTCTAAATGGTTGTCTACGACCAGATCCAGTGACCAATTACAATCTCCACACGCTGCTGTTTCCCCTTAGGCTAGTTTCACACTTGCGTTCAGCGCATTCCGTCACTATGGAGAATAGCGCAGTCCGTTAACGGACTGCGCTATTCTCCATTGAGTTGTATGGACGATGCACTGTAACGCAAGTGTCTGCGTTGCATCCGCTGTACGACGCAGAGTCGTTATTTTGACGCTGCGTCGGGCCGATGGAACGCTGCATGTAGCGTTTTTCTGCGCTTGGCGGAGTGTCAAAAAAACGCAACCTGCAGGAATCCGTTAGGCGTCCGTTGTTTTTATAATGGACGCCTATGGTGGCGGATTCCGTTAGAATGCGTCATTTGACGGATTCCGTTAACGCAGCTGTCTTTACACAACTGCGCATGCTCAGATGTGTAAAGTCAAGGAAAAAAAACTACAACGGATTCCGTTATTTTGTACGATCTGTAGCATGCGTTGTGCCACTATATGCAACGCATCCGTTGCATGCGTCACACAACGCAATGCTATGGATCCCGTCCAACGCAAGTGTGAAACTAGCCTTACCAGTAACTCCTGCACTAACACCTGTTACGGCTTTGGGAAGCGGCTTCAGTGCACGGCATGTTGTTCTGTTGACGTGCATTTCCTGGGATAGGGGCGTAACTACAATAGGTGCAGGAATTGCAATCACATCCAGGCCCTGGCCCTTAGAAGGTCCAAAACTCCTTTTGGCTTATATGAAAAGGCCAATGCTATAAAGAACTTTCAATAATTGGGGGCCCCATTGGAGCTTTTGCATTGGGGCACATAAGCTTCACGTTATGCCACTGCAAGGAGTGTCCAAACTCATGAAGTTTTAGGGGTTTTCTTGCATCGGTGCATCATCATGTGCAATATCACCTTCTGCACAAAATGATGCATACTGGTTTTTTATTTAAACGCTTTTTTGGCATAAACTGAACCTCAAAACTATAAAAAATAAAAAGTAAAAAAAAAGGCATAAAATTTGGGTCCTGCTCACAGCAAAAAATGATTCCTTGATGCATCTGTGCGTCTCCTTCTGAGAAAAATGGTTTGATTATCCCAATCAGACTCTGATCAGAGTGGGATCTGTTTTTCTCAGGGGTGGAGAAAGAAAAAAATGGTTCTCCACCTTCTCTATTCCGTCAGACTGTGAAAATCAGACCACACTCGGATGTCACCAGACTACGGCCCGGATTTTATCACGGACCCATACACCGGAATTGCTGAGTGCAATCTGATTCTGGAAGTAGTATCATGCATTCTGAGATTTTTTTCCGCGGACCACTCAGCCCAAGGAAAAAAATCAGACGTGCAACGCTAATTGAATAACATTGGTCCGATTTTTTTTAACAGATAACACTTGGACAAAAATACGGTCGTCTGCACGGGTGACATGTCCATTATGGAACAATTTCTCTGTAAAAACAACAGTTCAGCATAAGGCCTCATTTAGACGTCCATTTTGAAAAAATACAAACAAACTGTTTTTCATCAGTGTTTTGGATCCAATTTTCAGCCACTGCACACTGTAGTGCCAAGATGAATGTAGACATGCATTACTGCTGTGAAAAACATGTAAACATTGAGAAACTTAGCACAAAAATGGCCAGTTTTATGTGAGCCCAACAGCCCTCGGCAAGGCAACCTCATTGTTTGGTACCTATCAAACTAATGCCTTTCTTTGCGTTAAAAAAAACCCCCTACAATTTATGGGCAGACAGGAACCTGCAAACGGAGAATTATAATCGCCTGAGGCTCAAAAGCAGGAGTGCTCCATCAGAAGGTATGACCCTGTAAGCTAAGAAAAAGACTGATGGCACATCCTATCTTTCTAATGTGAACTGGTGCAAACTGAACATGAAACGTATTCAGCCGTTGGCTGTTGGGCTCCCATAAAACTGGCCATTTTTGTGTGCTAAGTATCTCAGATTTTCCATGTTTTTTATACCTTGTTTCCCCGAATATAAGACACTGTCTTAAGGCCACTTTACACGCTGCGATATCGGTACCGATATTGCTAGCGTGGGTACCCGCCCCCATCGGTTGTGCGACACGGGCAAATCGCTGCCCGTGGCGCACAACATCGCCCAGACCCGTCACACTACTTACCTGCCTAGCGACGTCGCTGTGACCGGCGAACCGCCTCCTTTCAAAGGGAGCGGTCCGTGCGGCGTCACAGCGACGTCACTAAGCGGCCGCCCAATAGAAGCGGAGGGGCGGAGATGAGCGGCCGTAACATCCCACCCACCCACCTCATTGTGGGTGGAACGCAGGCAAGGAGAGGTTCCTCGTTCCTGCGGTGTCACACATAGTGATGTGTGCTGCCGCAGCAACGAGGAACTACATCGGTACTGCAGCAGCAACGATATTCGAGAATGGACCCCCATGTCACCGATGAGCGATTTTGACCATTTTTGCGACGATTAAAATCACTCATAGGTGACACACGCAAAGACATCGCTAAAGCGGCCAGATGTGCGTCACAAATTCCGTGACCCCAACGAGATCGCTTTAGCGATGTCGTAGTGTGTAAAGCGGCCTTTATATTTTTTTTCGCCCTGAAAAAAAAGCACTAGGTCATATTTTCAGGGGGTGTCTTATTCTCGAGGAGACATGGTTGGGGGTAAGTTTACCCCCCCACAAAAAGCAGACCCCCCCTTCCCAGGATCGTCATACTTACCAGCCCCGGGCGTCTGTGTGGCTCCAAGATCCTCCTGTGATCTCCCAGCAGGTGTGTTGCACGCTTCCCCTGCGTCTGGCTGACACTCGCATAGATCACATCACACTCACTCATACTCATACAGACACACACACACACATCAGATTCCACATCATTCCTCCCTGTGATCTCCGTCTGACTGACACTCGCATACATTAGATCTCTCTTTCAGACACACACACACACACATCACATTCCACATAATTTATCCCGGTTATCTCCCAGAAACTGTGCTCCCCTGCGTCTGGCCGACACTCACACATCAGAACACAGTCACACATCAGACAGCATACACACACACACACACACACACACACCATTCCTCCCTGTGCTTTCCGGTGGTCGCTCACAGCAGCTGTGCTGCACGCTGTCCCCCTCTGCCTACTGCTGAAACTCACAGATTCAATCGCATACACTCACACACACACTCAAACATCAGAAAGCATACACGCACACATCCGATTGCAAACACTCACACAACACACACACACACATCAGACAGCATACACGCACACATCCGATTGCATACACTCACACACACTCACGATATCGCACATACCAGTACAATCGCGCACACATACTCACAACATCCAGAGATACATGGCTGGAAGCATGTGGTGATTCTCCGGCAGGTCCTGGAAGCTCACTGCAGTGCACAGTATCGCCGCAGAGACCCAAGCAATATCGCTGTATGTGGTGAGTGTGTGGATGCGATCTATAGTTTGTGTGGATGTGATCTGATGTGTGTGCGTGTCTGTTCTGCCACAGGACCTTGATGCGCTCACCTGCTCCGGCATCTGGTATGATCGAGGGTCTTTTCTCTTCTTTCTTCTTTCTTTAGGGGGTGTCCGCTGTCTATAATGAAGTGTCCTGCAGTGTCTTTAACTTTTTTACCGCTGCATGACACTTCATTATTGACCGTGGCTAGGTCTTATTATCAGGGGATGTCTTATATTTTAGACTCCCTGAAAACTCCTGCTAGGTCTTATTTTCGGGGGAGGTCTTATTTTTTGGGGAAACACGGTAGTAGTAATGCATGTCTATATTCCCATATTCCTTGTTCCACATACAGTATTTTAGCACCTCAGAGTGCAACTGTTTCCTTTTTGTTACTATGTTTAATATTCAGTTTACACCTGTTTACATTCGAAAGATAGGATGTGCCATCCGTCTTTTTCTTAAGACTTTTGGTTCGTGTCCTTTTTTTTTACCACCAATGTAGCATTTTTCTCATATGTTAAGAAAAAAACATATAATTCCCACACCTCTCCTACCCACTAACCCATTCCTGCACCACGCAGCTCGCTCTCACCGCTGCTGTCAATCACTGTCTGCAGCGTTTACGAGGGCAGGCTTGCGTTGGTGGGTGTTCATGGTGCTTAGTGCTCCTGTGGGCTTCATAAGAGGGATTGTAATTTATACTATAATAAAAAAATAGAAAATAGAAATTTTCAAAAATAAAAGTTAAAAAAAAATAAAAAAAACCCTATAAAAGTTTAAAACATCCCAATCCCCCCTTCCAAAAAAGGAAACATATTCAGCATTGATACGACTGCGTCTAATCTATCCCCCCCCCCCCCAAAAAAAATTCTCAACAAGCTATAAAATTATTTAACCCATAAGGTGAAGGTAAAAAAAATCCTAAAAAAAAAATCCTAAGAAGTTAAAACGACTGTTTTTCAGTCACTGCACCTCCCCACCCCCAAAAATGCAATATAAAGAGATCAAAAGGGGTGACATACCCCAATAAAAGCTACAGCTCGGCTTTACAACACTCACAACTGTCTGTTTTGGGGTTTTTTTAGTGCAAAAAATAATAAATCTGCAAAAAAAAAAAAAAAAAAGAAGAGAAGAAAAAACGTAAATGTGAACGTGGCCAGAGATGAGATTGTGTGAGCAGCAACAACACTGCAGCCGCCGCCAGTCACTGACACTGCCGGCCGTGCGCGCTCCCGACACCTCCCTCCTGCGCGCTCCCGCCGGCTTCCTTCGCTGACGTCGTTGGAGGGACGAGCCTCGTGGCCGCGCACACGGGAAGAACGAGAGAAAAGAGTGGAAGGAGGGAGGGGGACGTAGTAACTGCAAACGTGCGGCCGGGGACAAAGTGAACCGGAGCGGGACAGGACCGGGGGCGGCCCGCAGGACTCATGAGCGAGCAGCGAGCCTGTGTGCAGCGCAGATAAAGCGGCGGGGACGTGAGCTGGCGCCTCCCGGTAAGAGGACAGGGCTCTCCGGTGTAACGGTAACGGATGGGCGGGCAGTGAGCAGCGCGCCGCCCTCTAGCGGCCGCTCCGCGCTATGGCTGGGTGTCTTGGTGCAGTTCTCTCTCTGGTCCGCGCTCTAGTCTATACCACCTGACCTGGGAGAGCTGCCACTTCCTCCTGTCACTGCCAGCAGTCTAACCCTAGGCTCATGCTGGGCGGCTGCTGGTGCCAGGTCACTGCTGTGTGGCAGAAGCTTGGGCTTGTGGCAGGGGGTTTAAGAGTTGCACAACTTTAGTGTCCTCCCAATAAATGAGGGGGCTCCTTTTTCTGGGGTGTCTGCATGTAGTGCCGCCATCAGGTGCTGAAGTTTTGTCACCACAATGCAGATGCATTACTGCCACTTATAGGACCACACAGGGCAAAAGTCATTCCCCAGCCCGGGCCACTGCCACCTTGGCATCTGGAGTAAAGCGCCATCTCGCCTGATTACAGGGGGTTATTAGATGTGCCACATGCCCCCCGAGGCTCGGACTAGTGCGCACTGACACTGCGGACACCACTGCGCTGTGGTTTTGTCTCTGTGTGTAATATATATATATATATATATATATATATTATATATTTTTTTTTATTTTTTTTACTCCGCAGAAGGGTTTTTATTAGCCGTCAACTTTAAGGCTATGTTCACACTTTGCTTTTTTGCTGCAGCAAAATCTGCTCTCTTGGCAGTAAAACATATTTTTTCTTTTTGCTGCATTTTTCTTTTGCTTTTTTTTAATTTTTGTTAGTTTTTTTTCTTGCAGCAAAACCTGTTCTCTTAGCAGTAAATTACGTTATTGCTGTTTTTTGTTTTTTTTTTTGCTGCAGCAAAACCTGCTCTCTTAGCAGTAAAACGTTTTGGTTTTTTTTTTGTTTTTTTTTGCTGCATTTTTCTTGCGTTTTTTTTTTTGTATTTTTCGCTACTCTTTTTTTGCTTTTTTTTTTCTGCAGTATCTTAGCAGTAAAAAGTCGTTATTGCTGCATTTTGTTCTCTTGGTTTTTTTTTCCTTTCCTGCTCTTAGCAGGAAAAGTTTTCTTGTTTTGTTTTACTTATGTTTTTTTGCCACTTTTTTTTTTTTTTGTGCTTTTTTTTTTTTCTTCAGTATAACCAGTTATATTAGTAGTAAAAAAAGCTGCTTTTTTGCTGCATTTTGTTTTGCTACCTTTATTTTGCTGTTTTTTTTTTGTTTTGTTTATTTATTGTAGCTTTTTTCTCTCCATCAAAACCTGCTGTAAAAGCTGTCTTTTTGCTGCTTTTTTTTTCTGCAGTATAAGGATATGTGCCCACGTAGCGTATTTTCATGCAGTTACGCTGCGTTCTGCACCGCAGCGTAACTGCATGCGTCCTGCGTCCCTAGCACAATCTATGAAGATTGTGCATAATCCATGCGCACGTTGCATTTTAGAACGCAGCGATTTGCATGCTGCCAAATCGCTGCGTTCTAAAAAGCAACATGTCACTTCTTTCGTGCGCTCTGCATGCTGTCTCCATTCTATCTATGGAAGGGGCTGCATCCAGAGCGCACAGGAGTTTCAGGACGGAACTTTTCAGCTGCGCTCTGAAGTGGCCATGCAGTGACTTTACGCTGCGGTGCAGAGCGCACACACAGGCACATAGCCTCACCTGTTATTTTAGCAGTAAAATAAGGCTGCATTTTGTTTTTCTACCTTTATTTTGCTGTTTTTTTTTTTTTTTTTCTTGTAGCTTTTTTTTCTCCATCAAAACCTGCTCTTAGCAGTAAAAGCGGTCTTGGTGTTTTTTTTGCATTTTTCGTCTGCATTTTTGCTACTTTTTTTTTTCTGCAGCAAAACCTGTTCTCAGTGAAGAAGCTGCTTTTTTTTCTGCGGTTTTAGCTGCGTTTTTGGTGTCATTTGTCTACAGTACGTTTAAGTCAAATTAGTTTGTCATCACAAATAAAGAAAAAATGCTGAAAGAATTGACATGTCGCTTTTTTAAAAAAACGCTGCAGATTTCCATTTCAGTCGGGGGGAGGGCGGGGGGAAGCAACAAAGTGTGCAGGAGATTTTTGGAATCTCATAGGTTTTGCTGGTGCTGTAAAAAGCAGATATCATTTGCATAAAACTGATGAGAAAAATACCCCGCAACGTGTGAACATTGCCTTAGGATGTATGTGGCGCTGATTTCCGATGTTTATTTGTATATTTCAGCATTCTATACATTTATGCCTTTTTATATTTGTTAATGTTATATGTTTTATGCTGTTGGTTGCTGCTGTTAATATTCTATGTCTTTTTTTTTTTTTTTTTTTTTTTTTTTATATTGAGCATTCACCAGTCTATAATGTAGTACAATGGCCGCCCGCTGTGTTGTGCGGTAATGCTGGATCGATTTGTCAGGAGGAACTTATTGGACTTTTTACCGTCTTCATTATAAGTTATCGCTGTGTGCAGCCATCCAGTGCACATAGTGCCGCAGTGCTGTCATCTACACTCCCGGACAGAACAGATTTCTAGCACAGAATTGCACTTACTGTCTGTGGCTGTGGCCATAAAATTGGGCATTTTTTTTTTTTTCTTTTTTTTTATGGAGGTGCAGGGATTTTACCCCTAGATTTGTACATTCTGCACAAACCCAGACATAACGCAATATTCTGCCCCGTTTTTCTTGTAGAATGACCTACTTGATTTGTGTATGTGCAAACTGAGCGCTTTTGATTGAGGTTTTTTTTTTTATTATTTCTAGTAGAAACTGAGCGTAAATGCCCAAATATTTAAGGAGGATTTGGAGAATTTCTGCTCCCAAAAGCTCAGCAAAAGATTCAGTGTTCACATACATTTAAGGTATGGACACACTTAATTTTTTTTCCTTTTGGAATCCATCTAAAAAAGTTGCAAAACCTCAGTAAAAATGTACATAATGCACAGCAGTGTTAAGTCAACACTTTTGTGCAAATGTTTCAAAATATGCAACTTTTAACCTTTTCAGCCCTTGAAGCAGATAAAAGTATCGTGTTCATTCTCTAGGCAGCTTCATTTCACCGCCGCTCTATAGAAATGTAAGTATAAAACAAAAACTCTGGCTTTGTTTTATAGCGTGACTGGTAGTGATGAGCGTGCACTACCATGCTCGGGTGCTCAGTACTGGTAACTAGTGATGAGCGGGCACTACCATGCTCGGGTGCTCAGTACTGGTAACTAGTGATGAGCGGGCAGTACCATGCTCGGGTGCTCAGTACTGGTAACTAGTGATGAGCGGGCAGTACCATGCTCGGGTGCTCAGTACTGGTAACTAGTGATGAGCGGGCAATACCATGCTCGGGTGCTCAGTACTGGTAACTAGTGATGAGCGGGCACTACCATGCTCGGGTGCTCAGTACTGGTAACTAGTGATGAGCGGGCAGTACCATGCTCGGGTGCTCAGTACTGGTAACTAGTGATGAGCGGACACTACCATGCTCGGGTGCTCAGTACTGGTAACTAGTGATGAGCGGGCACTACCATGCTCAGGTGCTTAGTACACGTAACTAGTGATGAGCGAGCACTACCATGCTTGGGTGTTCTGTACTCGTAACTAGTGATGAGCGGGCACTACCATGCTCGTGTGCTTGGTACTCGTAACTAGTGATGAGCGAGCACTACCATGCTCATGTGCTCGGGACTGGTAACTAGTGATGAGCGGGCACTACCATGTTCGGGTGCTCAGTACTGGTAACTAGTGATGAGCGAGCACTACCATGTTCGGGTGCTCAGTACTGGTAACTAGTGATGAGCGAGCATTACCATGATCGGGTGCTCGGGACTGGTAACTAGTGATGAGCGGGCACTACCATGCTCGGGTGCTCGGGACTGGTAACTAGTGATGAGCGAGCACTACCATGCTCGGGTGCTCAGTACTGGTAACTAGTGATGAGCGGGCACTACCATGCTCGGGTGCTCAGTACTGGAAACTAGTGATGAGCGGGCACTACCATGCTCGGGTGCTCAGTACTGGAAACTAGTGATGAGCGGGCACTACCATGCTCGGGTGCTCAGTACTGGTAACTAGTGATGAGCGTGCACTACCATGCTCGGGTGCTCAGTACTGGTAACTAGTGATGAGCGGGCACTACCATGCTCAGGTGCTCAGTACTGGTAACTAGTGATGAGCGAGCACTACCATGCTTGGGTGCTCAGTACTGGTAACTAGTGATGAGCGAGCACTACCATGCTTGGGTGCTCAGTACTGGTAACTAGTGATGAGCGTGCACTACCATGCTCGGGTGCTCAGTACTGGTAACTAGTGATGAGCGTGCACTACCATGCTCGGGTGCTCAGTACTGGTAACTAGTGATGAGCGGGCACTACCATGCTCAGGTGCTCAGTACTGGTAACTAGTGATGAGCGGGCACTACCATGCTCGGGTGCTCAGTACTGGTAACTAGTGATGAGTGAGCACTACCATGCTCGGGTGCTCAGTACTGGTAACTAGTGATGAGCGGGCACTACCATGTTCGGGTGCTCAGTACTGGTAACTAGTGATGAGCGAGCACTACCATGCTTGGGTGCTCAGTACTGGTAACTAGTGATGAGCGGGCACTACCATGCTCGGGTGCTCAGTACTGGTAACTAGTGATGAGCGGGCACTACCATGCTCGGGTGCTCAGTACTGGTAACTAGTGATGAGCGAGCACTACCATGCTCGGATGCTCAGTACTGGTAACTAGTGATGAGCGAGCACTACCATGCTCGGGTGCTCAGTACTGGTAACTAGTGATGAGCGAGCACTACCATGCTCGGGTGCTCAGTACTGGTAACTAGTGATGAGCGGGCACTACCATGCTCGGGTGCTCAGTACTGGTAACTAGTGATGAGCGAGCACTACCATGTTCGGGTGCTCAGTACTGGTAACTAGTGATGAGCGGGCACTACCATGCTCAGGTGCTTAGTACACGTAACTAGTGATGAGCGAGCACTACCATGCTCAGGTGCTCAGTACTGGTAACTAGTGATGAGCGGGCACTACCATGCTCGTGTGCTTGGTACTCGTAACTAGTGATGAGCGAGCACTACCATGCTCGGGTGCTCAGTACTGGAAACTAGTGATGAGCGGGCACTACCATGCTCAGGTGCTCAGTACTGGTAACTAGTGATGAGCGAGCACTACCATGCTTGGGTGCTCAGTACTGGTAACTAGTGATGAGCGAGCACTACCATGCTTGGGTGCTCAGTACTGGTAACTAGTGATGAGGGGGCACTACCATGCTTGGGTGCTCAGTACTGGTAACTAGTGATGAGCGGGCACTACCATGCTCGGGTGCTCAGTACTGGTAACTAGTGATGAGCGAGCACTACCATGTTCGGGTGCTCAGTACTGGTAACTAGTGATGAGCGAGCACCACCATGCTCAGGTGCTCAGTACTGGTAACTAGTGATGAGCGGGCACTACCATGCTCAGGTGCTCAGTACTGGTAACTAGTGATGAGCGGGCACTACCATGCTCAGGTGCTCAGTACTGGTAACTAGTGATGAGCGGGCACTACCATGCTCAGGTGCTCAGTACTGGTAACTAGTGATGAGCGGGCACTACCATGCTCGGGTGCTCAGTACTGGTAACTAGTGATGAGCGGGCACTACCATGCTCGGGTGCTCAGTACTGGTAACTAGTGATGAGCGGGCACTACCATGCTCGGGTGCTCAGTACTGGTAACTAGTGATGAGCGGGCACTACCATGCTCAGGGGCCTGTTACTCGTAGTGAGCAGTTGAACGCTTAGATGGGGCGACTTGAGTACCGAGTATAATGAAAGTCACTGGGGAACTGCTCACTCATTAATAAAGTCAATGAGTCTGCAAAAAAAGTAATCCAAAAGAACCGGCAGCCCTCGGATGCTATTCACGTGTTATGTTTGTTACTGTGTAATGCAGGGAGAAGCCTGGATTATTTTTGTTGTTTTTTCTTTTTGATTTGAGAGAAATAAATTTCACACTGGTGTAAATATAAATAAATAAAAATGGTGAAGCAAATCAAATATGATTGAAAATCAGATCCGTAACTGAGAAATAACTTTTTTTTTTTTTTCTCACATTTAAAAAAAAAAAAAAATAATGTCTAAATGAGGCCTAAGGCCATATGTGCACTAGAAAGTGACTTTTTCTTAAGGAAAATCCGGACCCTCTTAAAGAATCCTCCATCCGCGGTAAAAAAAATAAAACTCACCAAAATCGCAACGAAATCCGCATGAAGTGACATGCTCATTAATTCTGCAGTGGAAAATCCGCGGATATAAAAAAACGCAGCGTGCGCACAGCATTTTTTAAAACCCATAGGTTTTGCTGGGGAATGACTTAAGCAATGTTACACATTTTCTGCAGCAATTACGTTGCAAAATCTGCTGTAAATCCGCAGCGTGCGCACAGGGCCTAAGAAAGGAAAATCAAAACATTAAAAAAGGGGAAATCAAGCGTTACACACTGGAAAAGGGTTTTCCAGAGAATATACGGTAATCGTTTACAAAGTTTTTGATAAGTGATACTCCCCCTCATTGATCGCCACGTGTCCTGTTCTGACTCTTACTCCATCCCCACTGGTCTGGGCTTTTTGGTCCTGTCGTCAAAACACTGGAAATGGCTGCTTGACCAATAAATTAAGTCTGGAATCACCGCTGCGACCAGTGATTGACTGAGCCTCGTTTTTCTTACTGGACTTTGCTTCCATTGCTAAACAGATGGCATGTTGTCAATAACTGGCAATCACACGTCATAGACGCAGACATCACATTTTGGGCCAGTGATTGTCAGTAGTGGGCATATAATATTTTTTTATATTTATTCATTTATATAGTGCTATTAATTCCACAGCACTTTACATTCATTGGCAACACTGTCCCCATTGGGGCTCACAATCTAAATTCCCTATCAGTATGTTTTTGGAGTGTGGGAGGAAGCCGGAGTACCCACAAAAACACGGGGAGAACATACAAACTCCTTGCAGATGTTGTCCTTAGTGGGACTAGAACCCAGGACCCCAGCGCTGCAAGACTGCAGTGCTAATCACTGAGCCACTGTGCTGCCCATATATAGCTTATCACTGCAGAAATGTAAACCAAGGGTGGCGGGGACCTACAGAGCATTGGTGCGGGCATGGGAATCTATCACCAGGGTTTTGCACCCCATCTAAGAGCAGCATGTTGTAGGGGCTGAGATCCTGATTCCTGAGATGTCTCTTACTGGTTTTCATGTTGTATTCTTAATAAAATCCTTGTTTTCTCGGCTGCAGATCTGTCATATCTCTGAATTCTAAACTCTGTCCATACCACTGATTGGCAGCTTTCTGTTTACACTGTGCATAGGCAGAAAGCTGTGGGAGGGGGAGGGCGGTGTTATACAGAGCTCATGTATATGGAGCAGCAGCAGGTTTACTATTCTCTAATGATAATCTCCTGCTGATAAAATTATGATTTTTATCAAAACTACGCTAAGCCGCTCAGTAAGTGACACATCAATGGAATCAGCATCTCTGCCCCTACATTATGCTGCTCCCAGATTATGTAGCAAAAACTTGGTGATTCCTTTTGATCCCTGCCATACATATGAAATAATGTCAGTTATACAATGTTTCTGCCGGTTGTTCGCGTGCAGCCATCTTGGTCCGATCTTCTACACCCATCGGAGCGCTCGACCGAACAAGAGCTGCTGTTCTCTATGAGAAAGCAAAAGGATCAACAAATTGGACATGTCAGATCGATATCTTCCCATTTGTCTGGGAATCCCATCCACCGTGTGTCTCAATACATGCAGGTTCGGCCGACATTAGTCTGTGTATAGGGATTTAGACCTTAAAGCATCACTCCAGCATTTTATTTTTATTATTTTATTTATTTTTTATTGCACCACTGGAGTGGTGCTTTAAATCAAAGTCCTCTCCCCCCTGTCTTATACTCACTTGCTGCCATCTTCTTCTGTTAGTAGCGCAGCTCCGGTCGGTCTTCTGTGATTTGCAGATTCAGTGTTTCATGGAGGCGCTGGAGGTCACAGCTCAATACAAGTCTATGGGAGCCTCTTTCTTACCTCATTTTGGCTCTCATAGACTTGTATTGACCGCTGGTGACGTAACTTATTTTTCCCGTTCATTTGAATGAGTGAAAAACACAACAACAAAAAAAAAGCTGAAAAATTGACCCGCTGCAGATTTGAGAGACACTTGTGCTGGTTTATATCTGCAAGGAAAAAGCAAGAAATGTGCACGAGATTTCAGAAATATAATTTACTGGCTGGTGCCGTAAAACGCACGTGGGGGAATAAACCCACATGGGGCAAAAAATGTGATGTGTGAACAAGCCCTCATGTGGATTTTGTTGAAGATTCTCCCCAAATCTTTATTTTGTATAAAAAGCGTTGCCAAGGAGACGGCCATCGTGAGCTTGTAAGTCCTGCGCTGAGGACATGCTGGATTGCTGGAGCCGACTGTTAGCTCCTGATCCTTCCAAGCTTCAGTTCTATTATTATTCTGATGCCGCAGAAGCTAAAGTGCCTTATCTAGTAGCCTTAGGAGCACAAAGTTCGGGCCAGCGGTGCGACAAGGCATCTGGTCTGAACTGTCAATCAATCAGGAGCGCTCTAAAGCAAAACAAGTGTATAGAATAAGAGGATGGCAAAAAACACAAGGCTGTGTTCACACATTGAGTATTTGATTGCAGAAATATGTGCACCTTGTGGCAGGAAAAACACAGCTCAAAAAACGTGCGTTTTTATTGCATTTTTTTATGTTTTTGGGAGGTTTTTTTTTTTTTCTACTTCATTTTTCATTGCTTTCAATGGTGAAATCGCAGTCAAAAATTCAGAAAGAATTGACATGCTGCAGATTTTCTGCGCCAAATCTGCAATGATAACAACTTAGGCTAAGTTCACACACCAGTTTTTTCCTGTCTGGCCGACTCCGGCTCAAAAACCTATGCAACGGATGCGGCGAAAAAAACGGATACGTTGCATAAGTTTTTCCATGCGGCCCGTCTGTTTTTTGCCGGATTCGGTTTGATACTGAGCATGCACAGTTCGAAAAACCGCATCCGGCGTCCATAGGCTTGCATTGTAAATGGCGCCGGATCCGGCACGATTTAGGTTTTTTTTTCGCCGCAGCAAAAAACGCAGCATGCAACGTTTTATCTGGCTGCCGCACCGGCTAAATATGCCGCATACGGCAAAAAATGGACGCAACGCAAGGCCATGCAGTACAATACGGTGCTAATGCAAGCCTATGGGGGAAAAACCGGATGCGGCGACAGCTGTTGCCGCATCCGTTTTTTTCAGAAAAGCGCCGGATTTTGCCGCACAGCAAAAACCTGATGTGTGAACATACCCTTAACAGGTGCACAGCAATTCAGGATTCTCACTGACTTTGCTGGCTTAAGGATTTGATTGCAGTTTTGTGACAAAACTGCACTAAAAAAATTATTAAAAAGGTGATAAAAATTCACTGTGCGCACACAGCCTAAGACCCTGTGCGCACGCTGCGTTTTTTGCCACAAATTTGCCGCGGTTTTGCTGCATGAATTGCTGCAGAAAAATGTTCTTAACCTTTCGGTAGTCCTTCCCCAGCAAAACCTATGGTAAAAAAAAAAAATGGTGTGCGCATACTGCAATTTGTCCCACTACAGGTATTGCTGCAGAATTTATGCAGAAAAAAGAATGTGCATGTCTCTTCTTTTCTGAAGGTACCTGCGGTTTTTGCCATAGATAATGGTAAAAATCCGCAGGGACCAACGTGCGGGAAAAGCGCGTCAAAAACGTGGGTGCCGTATTCTGCCAGAGGGTGCGGCTTTTTCTTAAGAAAAGTCAATTTTCTAGTGCGCACATAGCCTAAAGGGTGCTTTACATGCTGCGACATCAATAGTGATGTTGAGCGCGATAGCACCCGCCGTTATTAGTACGACATTTGGTGCTCGCTGCCGTAGCGAACATTATCGCTACGGCAGCGTCACACGCACATATCTTGTCAGCGACGTCGCTGTGACTGCCGAACAATCCCTCCTTCAAGGGAGAGGTGCGTTCGGCGTCATAGCGACGTCACTAAGCGGCCGACCAATAGAAGCGGAGGGGCGGAGATGAGCGGGACGTAACTTCCCGCCCACCTCCTTTTTTCCGCATTGCCAGTGGAGGCAGGTAGATGTTCCTCGCTCCTGCGGTGTCACACACAGCGATGTGTGCTGCCGCAGGAATGACGAACAACATCGTATCTGTGGCAGCGATATTAAGGAAAGGAGCGACGTGTCAACGATCACAGTTTTTGAATGATTTTGCGATCGTTGATCGTTGCTCCTAGCTGTCACACCCTGCGATGTCGCTACCGGCGCCGGATGTGCGTCACTAACGACGTGACCCCGACAATATATCGGTAGCGATGTCGCAGCGTGTAAAGCACCCTTTAATGTGGCTGTACACAGTATGTGGAATTTGTGTTAAAGGGGCACCTTCACTCTTCCCCCAATGATATACCATATGTTGGGTAATGGAAAAATTGGGCATGTCTGACTGAACCGATGTTTTTACAAACGATAATACACTGCCAAGGTGTCTGGCAATGGCTGACTCCTTTTCCGCTGCGATCACGTACATGCTTGGTCAGGCTGAATGTGCATGTCTTTGGAGGTAGCTGTCTGTCCAACCACTCTGTATACAGACTCCCATTCACCACACTTTCACAAACCACTGATTTTAGTATTGTAGCAGATACAGCAGTCCCATAGACAATGATTGGGGTGAAGGTTAAGGATGTCCCCCCTCCCTGGCAATTCAAGGTGGTAGACCCTTGTTTTCTGGGGTCCCAGAACTCTGTTGCATGGTAGAACCCTCAGCCATTCCCTATGCTATGGAGATTGGATCACTTTTGGTTGAGCCGGATCTGCCGACGTGTGTGTGTGTGTGTCTCTCCTACTCTTCCTCAATGACTGATGTCGGAGGAAAGAAGGATTGGAAGTGTCGGGTCTGGACGGGTTGTGTTGCAGTGGTTACTGCCCTCCACCCATTGAGAATAAATACGGTATGCCTATGGGGAAGGGATCGGCCGAACAAGCATTTTACCCTCGGATTTCTAACCTTTGCTTCCATCTCTACTATGGTAGTACGAGTATATCGGTATGAACGGGGATGTAGCAGTGCTTCAGTTTTCCCTCCTGTCAGGCTGATCTCATCATTATATCTTATCTGAGCTCCAATTACTGCGATTCTGTTCTTTCTCCTGATACCAGAGAACAATATCTCGTCTCTGTGACTGATGTCCTGCAGTCTGACTCTTGTGAATCTTCTACATTATATTCTGATTAAAGTGATGATAAAGCCTCCGCTCATAATCCATTTACATATTCCTCACCGTTCAACATTGCAAAATGCCGATCTTGCATAAAGCGTCCAGTTATGTTCTTGCGCAGCGCTGCAGTCATCGTCTGCAGAGTGTCTCCTAGGCCTCGTGCACACGGATATTAGTTTTCTGCACCATCCCTTTATGCTGACACTTATAAGCACGTCTTATAAGACTCCCATGAGGCACAGTGTTACCAATAAGCTCTGAATTTTGGGGATAATGCATCTACAGGATTAAGTGATAACTTGATGTAGGGTTTGTCTGCTCCATTCATTGACTATTGGACTGTGGCATTCTGCCCATTCCTAATGGTGCTTTTTCAGAGCCCTGTACGCAGGTCAGACCTCCAGTTATCACCAATTTGCTAAGATGAGTGTCCTTTTACGAAAAACAGGGCTTCAATGCCAGAAATTGATAAGAGCATGCCCTGTCAGCCAAACCGTCTCACAATAAAAGGTGAGCGCTCTATGTACAGTGCATAACAAAGGATCCACCAATGACAATTGATGTCACAGCTCACCTCCTCCCCCTCCATACAAAATGGCCTTTATGCAGGTGAGAGCACAAATCGAAAAAATATCTATACGAGGCAGTAGGGTCACAGCCAATCAAATGTGGCTGCAAAAATGATTAGGACGTAAGTGGCCAGTAGTAGGCTTAGTCGTCCGTGCGAAAATGGCAAGATATACAGAGAGATATATATATATATATATATATATATATAGATATATAGATTTTTTTTTTTTTTTATGTCTGTTTAGTTAGTGAAATGAAAAAATGTAAATTAAAAAAAAAGTGTTTTAATTTTAAAATCTGGTTCTATTCTGATGATACTTATAATATTGTATTGCTTTTTGGGCATCTAAGATCTGTACTGACCCTAAAAGCTTTGGTGGTGAAACCCCAGGTCCCACAATGTGCATGGTACAATCCTCTAGACCTGGGATGCAGTTTTTATAAAGTTTTCTAAAACACCTCCATTTCTTTTTAGTATATATATATATATATATATATATATATGTATGTATGTATGTATGTATGTATGTATGTATGTATGTATGTATGTATGTATGTATGTATGTATGTATGTATGTATGTATGTGTGTATGTATGTGTGTGTATGTATGTATATATATATATATATGTGTATATATATATAATATGTATGTATATGTGTATATGTATATGTATATATATATATATATATATATATATATGTATATATATATATATATATATATATATATATTTTTTTTTTATTTATTTTGTTTTTTTTTGTGTGACTGGTCTTCTTTGTTCTGAGTAGAACTTTTTTCTAAAATCTTTTTAACACAGAATCTTCCTTACAGACTTGGCAATTAGTGATGAAATCATCACAGGGACATGGTCTGATCATACCACAGCTCCTTGGCCAGGGAGGACGCAAAAGAGAGTATACAGATATTATAGCTGATTCTTTCTGTGAGGTAAAACATTTCCCTCCCTGTTTTTAAAAATGTTTTACCTCAAAGAAAGAATCAGCTATGATCCCGTGCTGTAATGTCTGTATATTCTTTTGCCCAGGAGCTGTGGTAAGATCAGACCATGTCCCTGTACGGTCAGACACGATCATTACACAGTACACAGCAGGGACAATAATGCTATTAGATTTGACTACATCAGATTTTTTGCATCTTGCCTGGAACTACAATGCAAACTAGCAGATATGATTGTGTGCAAGAAGTGTTGAGTGAATACAGCTCTGAAGCCTGCTGAATGCAATTTCTAAGTGTAATTGATCATCATTAGCAGATAAGTAATTTTACAAATCTAATTGTGGAATGGTGACATTTTATGCTGAATTTAATTGTTTTTGGTTAATGGTGAAAGTCGCTGTATAACGGCATTTTTTGGGCTAGGTTTTGGTGTTTTTGATGGGGAGAGTGACATGCCGACTTTGCTATCAAAAACAGCATAACATCTACGCAAAAAGACCATGATGTGATCAGAGGTCAACGGTGACTTGGTCGCTTATATTTTGGGGTAAAATCAATGCATTAATGTGACATGCAAACAAATTGAAAGTTTTATTTTGGGGAACAGATTGAGCTGAACCTTCTCTCCATGGTAATAAAAGTGGAAGTTTCTCTCGAATGGGGATACGTAGATGTCATTTGCAAATTGTGGGTCTTTGGGGTTAAATATGTTTGTTTATAGAACCATGTTAGTGTAGGGAGGCTTATAGGCCATGCAATGCTCCCCTGGGAATTTTAAATCAACAAATTTGCCATTCTATAGAGGAAGAGGACGGGACTCTAATGCCAACTACCGAATATAGTAATCCCTGAAGTCAATATTGACACTTTAAAAGAGCCTTGCCACGTGACTTGGGATAGGAAGTCAAACCAGAACCTCCATTTGCGGAGACGTGTTTCAGGAGTTTTGCGCTTCATCAGTGCAAAGCAGGAGAGTTTTTTTTTTTTTTTGTTTTTTTTTATATTCTTTAGTCTTTTAGGATTTCTTCCTTCCTTCAATAGGTGGCACTAGAGTTGCTGTTGTCTTCCTCTCTAAACAGGCTTCCCAGGAAGCATTACATGGCCTATAGGTCCACCCTACACCAACTGGGTGCTCTTCACATGGAGAAACCTCACCCCATTGATCACCTATCGGAGGTTTCTCAGCCATCCCAATGAGCAAAAAATTACGATGATGATGATGGGCAAAAAATCCAGATACTTCTGTGTGAAAACTGAGATTCTAGATCCATATCTCAAGTCAAATGGCGAGATCCTTTTTAAGGGGTCAATATGGACATTCAGGATTACCCCCTTCCAATAGTCAGTGTTAGTCCGTGTCCTCTTTTTCTCTGAAGAGGTTATTTATATATTGCAAATCCTAAAAATACAGTAAGTTCAAATCAACCTTTTTGGGAAAGTGAATGTTGTCTTAATGACAAGGGATTACTCATAATCTCCACTCTGGCCCTGTGCCCACGGGAGAAAATACCTGCGGAATTTTCTGCAGGTATTTCCGCAGGTCCATGCAGCAGCTCCCCGGAATCCGCAGCTTTCCGTCATTGCGGATTTCATTCGGATTTTTGTGCGGAATGTTAGCGTTATTCCTGCAAATTTCCCGCCCTGTATCTCTATAGTAGAAAGGCAGGAAATCCGCAGGAATACTTGACATGCAGTTCTTTGCGGCTGCGGGAAATCCACAGCATTTTCCGCAGCTGCAAAATCCGCAGCATTGAAACTGCACTCCCCAAATCCCATAGGATAACATGGGGAGTGTCTGTACTTGCGCAAACATGCGGAATTTATCTGGAAAATCTATAAAATCCGCAGGTTTTTTCTCCCATGAGCACAGGGCCTAAGACCAAATTGCCACCCTGTACCACCACAAAGGTCTGGACACATTGACTGAAGCGTGTGAATAACTGTATCCGAATAGTAAAGGGGGTGTTACACGCAGCGATATTGCTAGCGATATCGCTGGTGAAAGCAACCACCCCCGTCGTTTGTGTGTCATGAGCAAATCGCTGCCAGTGGCGCACAATATCGCTAGGAGCCGTCACACAGACTTACCTGCCTACCGACGTCGCTGTGGCCGGCAAACCACCTCCTTTCTAAGGGGGCGGTTCGTGCGCCGTCACTAAGCGGCCGCCCAATAGAAGCGGAGGGGCGGAGATGAGCAGCCGTAACATCCCGCCCACCTCCTTCCTTTTTCATTGCCGGCGGCCGCAGGTAAGCTGTAGTTCGTCGTTTCTGCGGTGTCACATGTAGCGATGTGTGCTGCCTCGGGAACAACGAACAACCGGCGTCCTCAACAATCAACGATTTTATGAAAATGAACGACGTGTCAACGATGGACGATAAGGTATTTGTGATCGTTAACACTCGCTCGGAGCTGTTACACACAACGATGTCGCTAACGACGCCGAATGTGTGTCACGAATTCCGTGACCCCGGCGATATATGGTTAGATACGTCGTTGCGTGTAACAGGGCCTAAACACCCGGCATGTCAGTTCTTTTTTTTTTTTCTTTCAAATTTTGTCCATGTGCTTGTCAATTCTTGTTGCAGCTTTGATTGATTTTTTTTTTTTTTTTTTTTCTTTTCGTGACGGATTTCATCCTTTTTCACTTAGTTGGGGTAAGTAAAATAATCACTTTTTAGTGTGAATTCACTTGTGGAGTACATTTATATATACAAATCTCTTGTTATATGTGGATTTGTCGCAGTTTTCATGCAAAATGTAAGGCTCTGTGCACACAGTGTATTTTTATGACGTTTTTAGTGCAGTTTTGTCACAAAACTTCATGCAAATCTTAATGTCAGCAAAGTCAATAAGGCCGCTTTCACACATCTGTTTTTTGCTGAATGGCACAATACGGCGCTTTGCAGAAAAAACGCAACTTTTTTTTTCTTTGCCGCCGGTTGCGTTTTTTTCGCATAGACTTGCATTAGCGCCGTATTGTGCTGCATGGCCTTGCGTTGCGTCCGTTTTTTGCCGGATGCGGCATATATAACCCATGCGGCGGCCGGATGGAACGTTGCATGGCACGCTTTTTTGGGCGGCGAAAAAAACGGATCCGGCGCGATGCGGTGCAATTTACAATACAAGCCTATGGATGCCGGATGCGTTTTTTTTGAACTGCGCATGCTCAGTATCAAGCCGCATCTGTCAAAAAACGGACGGGCCGCATGGAAAAACTTAGGCAATGGATCCGTTTTTTTTCGCCGCATCTGTTGCATAAGTTTTTGAGCCGGATTGAGCCGCTCTGCAAAAACCGGATGTGTGAAAGCAGCCTAAGAATCCTGAAGTTTGATGCACACGTTGCTTTTTTTTTTTTCCCTTGCAGATTTGGTGCAGAAAATAAATCTGCAGCATGTCAATTCTTCAGCGTTTTTTCATATGTAGACACCGCATGGAAAACACGCGTGCAAAAAAACGCAGCAAATTATGGCAAAAAGAGTGCGTTTGTCCCTCCAAGAGAAGCAGATTTGGTGCAGAAATTTCTGCACCAATACCCATCATTATATTGCGTGTCCTACTTATCAGAATAGTGGATGCCACAGAAAGTAGGACATTCGCGCGGTTCTGGTCCGGCGGCCATGGAATACTAATGTGGCCATTGGACAAAGGGTCCTGCACAGCTATTTGCCCTTGACATGCACCATAGATCGATTTGGTGAACGCTCATCCGCTTTGCTGGCACGGTGATGTCCTGCGCCCCCTGTGAACATACCCAAATACATGAAAAGTGGGAAGGTGGCTTCTAGTGGAGATTTCATGGTTCTGTTACCGCCGTCCCCTCGTGACCCCACATCACACCGCTCTATTGTCACGCTATGATTTATACTTGCTGCAGATTGTTGTATATTTTACAGGGAAATTCTTCTCCATTGTTCTGTCGCTGATCATCCGAACCTCCTCTTTCCTGCCGCTGATTTTCAGGTCTATATAAATAGTTCAGATTTGTCATCTTGCGGGTGTCGGAGGGACGGTGGCCGCTGCGGAGGCCTCCGGTTATGTAACCTGCTGGCGTCTCTTTTAGGCTTCTGTTTAGAGGAAAAGTTTAAACAATTGGAAAAGTTTAGTCATTCTGCGCGCGGTTCCTTCTCTCATCAGAAGCCTTCCACTTAGATACTATGTTTTTCTCTAGAGGATTAGATGGGGGTTTATTTTACTTTTTGTTTCATCATCTTCGGGGATTTAACACAGTGATTTTAGTAAAGAAACCCTGACACCCCCCCGAGTCTGGGACTCTCCACCCTTGTGATCAGTCATCCAAAATATATACTGCCAACCCTACGGGTCTGATTATACCCTGCCGTTGTGTGGTGTCTCGGGGAGGCGTCTTCACAAGCCTCAGAATATCTTTTTCAGCAGAGCTTTGAATCCATAAGGCCGAGTTTTTGTTATGCACTTGGGGAGCGTCCCCCCCCCTTCCCCAGAAAAAAAACAAACCAAAAACCCAACCACAAAAAAACACAACTGCAAGTAAAATTGTCATCTGGCAAATCGTAGGAGATTTTGGTGCACAATTCTTGGCTCTGATTGGTGTTCTGGTGACATATGGATGACCTGGTGGGGTTTTGGTAGCTGGTATTGGTATATGGATGACCTGGTGGTGTTTTGGTGGCTGGTATTGGCATATGGATGACTTGGTGTTTTGGTGCCTGGTGTTGGCATATGGATGACTTGGTGTATTGGTGCCTGGTGTTGGTATATGGATGACTTGGTGGGGTTTTGGTGCCTGGTGTTGGCATATGGATGACTTGGTGGGGTTTTGGTGGCTGGTGTTGGCATATGGATGACTTGGTGTGGTTTTGGTGGCTGGTTTTGACATATAGATGACCTGGTGGTGTTTTGGTGGCTGGTGTTCGCATATGGATGACTTGGTGGTGTTTTGGTGGCTGATGTTGGCATATGGATGACTTGGTGGGGTTTTGGTGCCTGGTGTGGGCATATGGATGACTTGGTGGGATTTTGGTGGCTGGTATTGGCATATGGATGACTTGGTGGTGTTTTGGTGGCTGGTGTTGGCATATAGATGACTTGGTGGTGTTTTGGTGCCTGGTGTTGGCATATGGATGACTTGGTGTTTTGGTGCCTGGTGTTGGCATATGGATGACTTGGTGGGGTTTTGGTAGTTGGTGTTGGCATATGGATGACTTGGTAGGGTTTTGGTGGCTGGTGTTGGCATATGGATGACTTGGTGGTGTTTTGGTGCCTGGTGTTGGCATATGGATGACTTGGTGTATTGGTGCCTGGTGTTGACATATAGATGACCTGGTGGTGTTTTGGTGGCTGGTGTTGGCATATGGATGACTTGGTGGTGTTTTGGTGCCTGGTGTTGGCATATGGATGACTTGGTGGGGTTTTGGTGCCTGGTGTTGGCATATGGATGACTTAGTGGGGTTTTGGTGCCTGGTGTGGGCATATGGATGACTTGGTGGAGTTTTGGTGCCTGGTGTTGGCATATGGATGACTTGGTGTATTGGTGCCTGGTGTTGACATATAGATGACCTGGTGGTGTTTTGGTGGCTGGTGTTGGCATATGGATGACTTGGTGGTGTTTTGGTGGCTGGTGTTGGCATATGGATGACTTGGTGGTGTTTTGGTGGCTGGTGTTGGCATGTGGATGACTTGATGGTGTTTTGGTGGCTGGTGTTGACAGGGCACTGATGACTTTGGTGGTTAATTTGGCAGACGTCGTTCCTTTTTCGATTCCCTACTTCCCCAAGTTAACGTTTCTACCACTTACTGTGGATTAGTTCTTCAGGATTCATTTTGTCATCTGACACTTACAAATGATTTTCTATCGTATGATTAGTGATGGAACGTTTAATGGCTGCTCTGATCACACCATAAGGCCCCATGCACACGCTGCACTTTGGTACATTTTATGGTGACCCCCTAAGTCACCACAAGCTGCATGCTTTTCCTTTCCCAGCAAAGTCTATTGAGATTTCATTTTTGCTGAGCGCATTTTGCAGCTTTTTATGGCTGCATTTTTGCGGTGACCACCAAAATACAGCATGTCAATTCTTTTTGCATTTTTCCCTGTGTCTTTCACCCATTCGTGTTTAAAAAAAAAAAAAAAATGCATGCATTTTTTAAGCGTTTTTTTGTCACACAATGATATTTTTTTTTTTTTGTTTTTTTTAAGCACAAGGTGCATTCTTGTGGTTACGACAAAAATGCAGCGTGCAGACATAGCCTTAAAGCAGCCATTTTTCGGCCACCTATAGTCAAATGATTACACCTAAATGACCTATTGTTTTAAATTTAGTTTATTTTTTTTTTATTTCAATTTTCCATATTGCTGTAATAAAAAAAAATTCTTTTCACTTTAACCACTAGACCTAATGTTTTGAAGGCTTTTCAGCAGCCTTGTTATCAAAGGCAGGATAACTTTAACACCTCTATATACAGTGGAGAACACCAGATTCTTTGTTTACATTGGTATCACAGCTCACCTCCTCCTCCTGTACAATGACTGATAACACCTTTATCTCCAGTATATAATAAAAGATCCACCAATCACAATACATGGTGTCACAGCTCACCTCCTCTCTTCCTGTACATTGACTGATAACATCTCTATATACTGTAAATAACAGAGGATCCACCATTCACAACAGGTGATGTCACAGCTTACCTCCTCTGCCTTTTGTACAATGATTGATAACACCACTATATACTCTAGTTTACACAGGATCCACCGTTTACAATTGATAAGATCACAGCTCTCCTCCTCCTCCTTCTTTGCAATGACCGATGACACCTTTATATACAGTAGAATATACAGGATCCACCATTCACACTAAGTGATGTTACAGCTCACCTCTTCTCCCTCCCTGCACAATGATCAGACTGTGCATAGAAAACTCTCTTGTAGATCTCAATGAATCCAAATCAGTCTGTCGCTGTCTGTCCATGTAGATGCTGAAAATAAATGGAAGTGTGAAGTATTCGATAAATATGCTGTGTGTGTATGTGTAAAAGTATGTTTTTGTTTATAATTTTATATATATACATATACACACACACACACACACACTTGTGCGCGTGTATGTGTGTGTGTGTGTGTGTGTATGTATATATAATATACAAAAACATACTTTTTTCGGTGTGCGTGTGTATATATATGTATGTATATATATATATATATGTATATGTGTGTGTGTATATATATGTATATATATATATATATATATATATATATATATATGTATATAATATATATATATATTATACTAAACTACTAATGGATATTACTAAATAAAATATATATTTATATTTTTATTTAGTAATATCCATTAGTAGTATTGTATGATAATATATATATAATAATATATATATATATACATTATAATATTTATTTTTTTTATTTTTTTTCTTTAATCCACTTGAGTTACTCCAATGAGAATTTTTTTTTTTTTTGTGCGTACACATCCCCCTTACATGACAAACTCTGCTAACATGCGCGCCTGTTTATTTCCTATAAAGGTGTAATTGCCACCTGGGGTACATTTGCCGCCCCGGTATGTGTCCCTGACTTCTTTTTACTGCCCTGATATATTAAATTAGTGTAACCAGTGAATAGAAATGAGCCCAGAGCATAGATGACTGTCCAAGGTCTTATCCATCGGTTTTCGGAGCCCTTCCTTATTGATTTCCTCTGTGATGAGCCCTGGAGTGGGTATAATTGGGCTGGTGCGGCCCGTTCTGCGTGCTGCGGGTAGGGATGTCCGGCCGCGGTGCCATCTAATCCATCAGAGGTCAGCCGTATCTGCAGGATTTACCCAGAACAGATTGCGTGCACAGCCCTCTCCTGAATATTTATCTCTGTAAATCCTGCTCCGCTTTGTCCTCAGCAAAGACAAGATGATGATTTATTTATTTATTTATTTATTTATTTATTTTTTTATTTTTTTATCCTCACATTTTTGTCTTTATCACTTTTTTACATGAAACGTGCAAAGTTCCCAAATCTGTTCTTCTCACCCAGAAGTGTTGATAGTTTTGTGTCTCGCTGGAGCAATTGCAAACTGATTTTTGCTTCCCTCTAGGGAGAAGTCGAGCAGCGTGACGTAAGTCTGATAATAAGGAAGTAATTGTGTTCTGCAGAGCATCGCATTGTGCTGTGTGAAGGATCTGCAGCCGCTGGGTGTTTTACAATAATGCGGTGAGCTAAAAAAAGGAAGATATTTACCCTTTTGTGTGTCAAATCATGGGAAAGTTTTGGGTGTGGACACTTTCTAAAGGATTTGTAACATTTTTTTTTTCTGATCTCCAATGTATTGTAGCCTTAAGGACTAGGAGAAGACAACTTTTAAAGGGGTTAATTGGCACCACTCACTTTACAGATCAGCGTCGGGCTTTGCCAATGACCACCTAATCTGAGAGCAGCATAATATAGCAGCAGAGACCCTGATTCCAGCAATGTGTCACTTACTAGGCTGCTTAGTGTAGTTTTGATAAAATCTCTGTTTAATCAGCAGTAGATTATCATTATAGGACTACTTCACGTGCTGCAGGTAGTCCAGCATATTCATGAGCTCTGTATAACTGCTATATCAGAAAAAACAGGGATGTTATCAAAATGACAGCAACAGCTCAGTAAGTGACACATTGCTGGAATCAGGGTATCTGTCTCTACATTATGCTGCTTTCAGATGGGGGCGCAAAAACTGGTGACTCATTCCCTTTTAGAGATGCAAAGCCGTTAAAGTGACCCGGGCTTCATCGCTTATTAGTTTATTTAATACAAGTTAAAGGGAACCTGTGAGGTAAAAACAGAACACTATTTGCTGCAGATTTGGGGTTAATCTGCAGGTTAATAGCATTCTGAAGCTGCCCGGCACAGAGCGCCTCGCTGCCGGGAGGAAATTAACTTTATTCCTCCTGGCAGCTGCGGGCTTTCAGTCATTGGGCCGGAGCGGCTTTAGTCACCACTCTGAGCAGATTGAGTGGACGCTGTAACCACGCCCTAATCACTGACTAACAATCGGCTCTAATGCTGAACCGGCTGTCAGTCAGTACCATGGGAGCTGTACTAGCCGCCACTGACTATATACTGAGCAGCAACTAAAGTGGTGTCGGCGTCACCCATAATGACTGAAAGCCCACTGCTGCCGGGAGGAATAAAGTTTCCTCCCGTCAGCAGGTGTCTGTGCTGGAAATCCACGCCGTGGCCACAACTAGCTGCCCCAACTACCGTTTTCCCAGGGGAGAGAAGCATTGTGCAGGATATCTGCCGTGACTATTCCCTTATCTCATTTGAGAACACGTGCACGCTCCGAGGAGTGTGCATGTGTACGGGGATGGCTATGGGATAAACGTGTTGTACACAGGTGGCGGTATATTATGTGGCTGCAGTCCTGTTGGGGTGAGGCCCTCCGCTATGTATACTGTAATCACAGCTGTGTAGTGAGAGGTACCAGCGGCTCCGGGATTTGGGTTGTTCAGAACGGATGGGAGGAATAATGAGATACAGAAAGTGTGACTCGGATTATAGGTGCAGGGAATATTTGAAGAGCCCCTGTCGGCAGGATATCCTGCCCCTAAGTAAAGGTAGGAGTGTATAGCCCGTGTGATGCCTGTTACAGTCTTACCGTTCCGGTAGTACTTGGTTAGGCATTTTGGAGAAGTCTAGTTTTGTAGTTTTATTCTCGGGTGCAGTGGGGCGGTCACATCACTCCGCAGCCGTGCTGTGCTTTGCCGGCCCCTGGTCATTGATTGACAGGTTAGGGTGCTCTCACATCAGTGGTATTTCGTCGTCCTGCCGGATCCGTCACGACTCCAGTACAGTGCAATGTAGTTCAATGGCATCGCGGTAAGGCTAATTTCACACATCAGTTTTTGGCATCAGGCACAATCCGGCGTGTGCCTGATGCAACGGATCCGGCGCAGAATATGCAAAAACTGATGTGCCTGATCCTTTTTTTTTTTTTTTTTTTGACGGTTCCAATATACCTGATCAGTCAAAAAAACGGATCCGGCGCCTCCGTTTTTGCATCCTTTTCGTCCGTTTTTTGTTTTTTTTTTTGCTGGATCCGTTTTTTTTAAATACATTGGAGCATGCTCAGTTTACAAAAATGGATCCGGCGGACGCATCCGTTTTTTATCGCATTACGCCAGATCCGGCGTCCATAGGCTTCCATTGTAAAACACGCCGCATCCGGCGCGATGCGGTTTTTTTGCCGGACAAAAAAAGTTACAAGATACGTTCCCTATGGCCACCGCTTTAGGCAATTTTGACGGATCCGGCAAAAGCTGGATGCAACACAAGGCCATCAGGCACAATCCGGCGCTAATACAAATCAATGGGGATAAAACTGATCCAGCGCCGGATCCGTTTTACCCGTTTTCCGGATTGTGCCTGATGGGGAAAAAAAACTGATGTGTGAAATTAGCCTTAGGCTGCTTTCTCACATCCGGTTTTTGCAGTGCGGCTCAAAACCCTATGCAACAGATGCGGTGAAAAAACTCAATCCTTTGCATAAGTTTTTCCATGCGGCCCGTCCATTTTTTGACAGATGCGGCTTGATACTGAGCACACGCAGTGCAAAAAACTGCATTTGGCGGCCGGATGCGGTTTTTGCCGCAGGACGCCGCATCCGGCAATCATAGGCTTGCATTGTAAATCGTGCCGCATTCGCGTTTTTTTTCGCTGCAGAAAAAAAACGTGCCAGGCAACGTTCCATCCGGCCGCTGCATGGGCTAAATATGCCGCATCCGTCAAAAAACAGACGCAACGCAAGGCCATGCGGCACAATACGGCGCTAATGCAAGTCTATGCAGAAAAAACGCAACCGGCGGAAAAAACCCAAAACGGTTGTGTTTTTTTTTTCTGCAAAGCACCGTATTGTGCCGCACAGGAAAAACCGGATGTGTGAAAGCAGCCTAACTCTTCCCTGTGATTTGTCTTCCCTGCGGCTCCGCTCCCATAATCCGGCACTGCTCTGTGATCGCGCTATTTGCTCGGGATTGTTTGCTCGCTGCTGTTACATGAGCCTTAAAGGCTGAAACTTTTTATTTGTTTGTAAGACAAGTAGCATGATAAATTCTGGTTGCATTTCCTACACGTGCCCTGCTCGGGCTCAGTATGGTGCTATTAGGGGAAAAGTCAAGGTAGAAATGAGTGAGACGCTGTGTCATCTGGTGCACGCCCGGCCAGACGGGAATTAGTGGTGAGTAAATGACGGTTGCAGTATGTAAATCCCAACGTCTGTGGGTGTAACAATCTGCTGCAGTCTGCAGAGCGTCTGTGCTACCGGCACCTGCCATCAGTGCAAAACCATCTATTGCTCTGTCATTGGGAGAAACTGTGCCGAAAATCACAACTTTCAGCTCGTCAATCCTGGAAAAAGCTGGAGGAAATGTAACTTTATAAGACTTATTTTCCCCATGTACAGCCTTCTGCAGAATTGCTCAAAATTGGGAAATGAAAACCATATTTGGGGAAAGGCCGGGTATAGATCACTTTCTGGGGAGATATTTATGGCTCCTTCGGCGTTACCGTCTGAAACCCAGAATAACTGAATCGGATGGAACGCCCGATACTTCAAAATAGTCGGTTTTGTGCTCCACCTGGCCTCTGTTCCAAATGTCCATATTTTTTCAGGTGGGCACAAAAGTGCAGAAAAGAGGCAACATAGAGTAAATCCAGGCTGATCACTTCTTTGACATGAACCTAAAAATAATTGTTTCCTGTACATTATACTGCAGCTTTCCACCATTTATGCATAAGACAAAGCTGCAGTACCACATCGGGCCACAAAACAATGTTTGGCGCTGTGCCAGTGCCTGTGTGCTGCAGCGCTTTCAGTTAGCTGATTGGTGAAGGTGACAGGAATAGGACCCCTGCCCTCTGACATTGCTGACCGATCCTAAGGACTCGTTATCTAATTTTAATATCTTTAGAAAGCCTTTTTTATTAAAAGTCTAACTTGTCCTATAGTTGAAAGGGGTTCTCCAGGACCATGATCTCCACCATAACCCATCTTCCCGTTCACTTAAAGAGGATCAACCACCAGGATTTTCCTATATAAACAAAATCCAGTGCTATACTGGCGCTATCATGCTGATTCTATACATACCTTTAGTTGTGAGATCGGATGTATAGTTTCTGAAATACAGGCAAGTAAAGTTTGTGAAATGCACTGTTATTTGATTGATAGCAGCTACAGAATATATCATAGGTGGGTTGGGTTTTGCTAGTTATTCCCACCCCTGACTGCCTGCCTGTCCTTCCTCCCCCTGTCTCTGTTATCACAGGGGAGTAAGGACAGGGGGGGAGGAAGGACTGCCAGGCAGACGGGCGGGAATAACTAGCAAAATCCGGCCCACCTATTAGATATTCTGTAGCTGCTATTAATCAAATAACAGTGCATTCCACAAACTTTACTTGCCTATATTTCAAAAACTATACATCCGATCTGACAACTAAAGGTATGTATAGAATCAGCATGATGGCATCAGTATAGCACTGGCTTTAGTTTATATATTAAAATCCTGGTGGTTGGTTCTCTTTAAATGGGAGCTGAGTAGCTTGGTCATGGGCCATGGCAGAGTGTACTTTTCTGGCCTGGTACATGGTGTGCCACCAGTGGCCTCTGGACCAGCTAATCGGTGGAGGTGCTGGCTGTCAGATGCCCACCAGCCTAATATTGGTGACCAATCCTGAGGAATGGTGATCACTATTATAGTCCTAGACATCCCCTCTAAGAAAATGGAGGGACATGAGCTTAACATATATTTTATTTTGTTTCATCAGATGAACGGGCGCTGGTTCATGGTTGATAAGCAACGTAACGGCAATGGATGACAAGTCCAACACCCCGACCAACTCTACATCCACAATAAACAGCGAAGATTTCGTCTTGGTCCCTCTGCAAGGTGATGGCTCTTCAAACCTAGATGACAAACCCCAGCTTAAGGTATGTACGTTACAGAGGTAATTTCTTGTTTTCTTGTAATGATGTGAGAAGCAAAGTTTGATTCCCAGGAAGAGCTGCAAGAGGAAGAGACAGGCTGCATTAGATACATCACCTTAAAAGAAATCAGTAGCCAGAAGGAAAAAAACTAAACTGTATTTATCTGCAATCAAAGTGCTTATCTCTTGGTGTATACCGTTGGAAATATATATGACTTTCTAAATGGAAGTGCAGCTGCAGGGAGAAAATGTAAGTTCTGTTCTCCCTGCAGCTGTTAACTTAGTCACTTCACAACTCCGTGTATTCACAGCTCTTGCACTGTTACAGACATTCCGCTCTTATTTGTATGGATGCATACTCTGTCCTTGGTCATCATTACATCCACTGTTGCAAAGTGTCTTTGATTTCAGTTACGTTCGACACGTCACCATGTAACCCTAACGTAACTGTCTGAAAATAGAAGGATGAAGCCCTTGTACCTCTGATACCAATGTAAAAGCTGCTCGATGCCTGGAGCAGGCGTCTCTGGCTTGGACATCCCCCGATCTGAAGCTATAGTAGGCAAATACAAGGGGAAATTTGGATTTTTAACATTTCTATTTACTTACATGCAACAAATGGACATTGCAGAAAAACCTGCAAAGCAAAAAAAATAAAAAATAATAATGAACTTTGCCTCAGTGTTGATTGATAATAATGGATACTATCCCATAGAGAAGTATATTGTAAATGATTTTATCAACTGGTTTTATATTCTAGACTTCTTTTTTTTTTTTTATTCCCAATATAAATTTTGTGCTTCTGAACAGTTGTCACTTGCGTCTCTGTTTTTGTACTTATTTGACAATGTGGCAGATCTTTTTGTCTTAGCAAGTTTCTTGCCGGCAGGGTAAAATTATACTTGGCAGTAAGTCACCAGTCGCCCTGCCAAATACAGCAAGTTATTTACTTAATAGTCTGGCATTAGAACAGTCACTTATAGCGCAATGGCTGCAAATGACTGCTTAATATACCGGGGGCCGGGAGAGTTGGGTGTCTGGATGTGAGTGTGATATTTCTTGTCTCCGTGAGCTTCCATCCTCCTAACAAGTGCATTTATAGATATGTCCATGTGCAATGCTCGTCACAGACTATGGAGAGACGTGGACATGTCGCGGGCGGAGGAGGGGATGCCGCGCTCTCCCACTGCTCGGGTCCGGCTGCCGCTGCTGCTGCGGCCTCTGCTGATCGGTGGCTCGAGCGATGTGCCAGATCCTGGGGCCTCGAGCGGCGCTCCTCGCCCGTGAGTGAAAAGGGGATTGGTTTTGGGGATTTATTGTCCGTGACGCCACCCACGGTTGTGGTGATTGTGTGGACACCACCGCTGCTCTGTATGGGGATCCCGGGAGTGATGGTATGGAGCAGCTAGATGTTGGCCCTCCCCTCCGTGGGTAGGGGGGGTTGGTGGTCCCGGGGCCCGATGATGGGGTAGGGATGGATGGCAGGCCAGGTGTGGGGCCTGGTGAGGTGCAGGGTCACGGGGGCAGCGCTGTGCCGTACGGCACGGTGGTACTCACTCAGCCTGAGACGATGACACTGTTCTCGGTAAAACACACGGCTGGAAAGACGGTTCCCACGGACGGCTGCTGTTGCTTTTCCCCGGTAGTTGGCGGTGACTGTCTCTTTTCCCTGCACCTAAGTTCAATGTTGGTAGCGATGGGTTCCCACCGGTTACCCGCTCCCCGACTTGGATATGGGCCGGAGGAGCCCCTCTTTGCCCGCAGGCGCTGGCCCTGAGAAACTGGTGCCTTGGCGGTGGCGGTGTCTCTCCTTCACGGTTGGACTGTTGCCTTCAATCGGGACTTTGTTGTTGGGAGACCCGGAGGTCCCCTTCACTGACGGATTTGGCAAATTCACGGCGACTCCTAGCCTTGCCGAGATCCGAAAGGCCCCTGCCAATGGTGCTGGCTTCTCTTTGTATACCGGTCCGGTACCGCCGGGCCACCACCCGTCCACGGTCCTTTCGGCAACCTCCGATCAGCCTCTCCTGCAGACGGTCACCACCGTCTGCCAACCTTGCTGTCTCAGTCCGGGGCACACACTCGGACCAACTTCAGGCTCTACTTCTGTCACTTTCTCCTTCACTTCAACTCCTCTCACTTGCTCCTCTACCACTTCCCTCTCACTTCCAACTCCATCTCACTCTAACTGCCTGGTTTTCCCGCCTCCAGGACTGTGAACTCCTTGGTGGGCGGAGCCAACCGCCTGGCCCACCCCCTGGTGTGGACATCAGCCCTTGGAGGAAGGCAACAAGGATTTCTGGTTTAGCTTTGGTGTACCTAACCGGGGTGTAGGGTGTGTTGATGTCATTGCCTGTGACCCCTGGCTTGCCCAGGGCGTCACAGACACATGTCTCAATAATTGAATTCAGGTTTTTTGTTCCAAACCCTGACACCCCCGGTGTATAACATCCGGCTCTTTGCCCCCTGGTATACTGGTATATAACATCCAACACCCCCCGCCCTTATTTCCCCCCATGTATAACTAATGGCCCCCTCACTCCCCGGTGTGGGACCTTGTTTGGCCCCCTCACTCCCCGGTGTGGGACCTTGTTTGGCCCCCTCACTCCCCGGTGTGGGACCTTGTTTGGCCCCCTCACTCCCCGGTGTGGGACCTTGTTTGGCCCCCTCACTCCCCGGTGTGGGACCTTGTTTGGCCCCCTCACTCCCCGGTGTGGGACCTTGTTTGGCCCCCTCACTCCCCGGTGTGGGACCTTGTTTGGCCCCCTCACTCCCCGGTGTGGGACCTTGTTTGGCCCCCTCACTCTCCGGTGTGGGACCATCTGCTCCTGGCCCTCCGCTCATCCCCAAGGAATAGAACACCCAGCCCCTCGCCCCTCACTGGTGTATGATGTTGGGCCCCCACACCATGCCATCTGCCCTTACTAACACCTGTGACAGAACGGACGGTGGTGCAGAGCTCACTGATAAGTGTCGTCCAGTAATAGGAGCCACCGGGGTAACAAGTCCGTTCATAATATTTCCTCCTCCTAAGTCTTCCCCATCACCCACCTGTATGTCAGTGATATTACTGAGAAGTAGAAGGTACTGCAGCAACTAGGCCACAAAGTAGAGATCCTGTAATGTTACTGAGCTGAGTGCTGAGGAGCAGAGGGCAGAAAAGTCACCATCCTTCTGCTGAGCCCATAACTGCTTAGTCCAGGCCTTCTTTGGTAACGTCATCTGCTACCGCCAGGAGCTTCATGGCCGAGCAGGAGCTGCAGCCGTACATCACCTAGCACAATGCAGAGCGTTGGATGGAGCGATGTAAAGCTGCCACCACTGTAGTCAGGAGGAGACATGTTCTGTGCAGTGACGGATCACAATGCTATATCTGACATCTGATGGAGGAGTCATGGTTTGGTGAATGTCAGGAGAACATTACCTGTCTGACTGTATTGTGCCCGCTGTACAGTTTGGTGGAGGAGGAATGATGCTATGGGCTGGTTTCTCAGGGCTCGGTCTTGCCTTCCTAGTTCAAGTGAAGGGAAATCTTAATATTTTAGCACAAGAAATTTAGGACAATTGCGGCCTCCAGCTTTGTGGAAACAGTTTGGCCTTTTTCTGTTCCCCATGACTGTGCCCAGTGCTCAAGATCTATAAAGACATGGTTGAGGGAGTTTGGTGGAAGAATCTCAGCCCGGACCTCAGCCCCATCCAACACTTTTTGTGGTGACTTAGCAGGGAGATTATGAGCCCGGCCGCTACCCAACACGCCTCATAAATGCTCTTTTGGATGAAGGGTGGGGGGGGGGGAGATCCCACAGACTCCCACAGACTCCCACAGACTCCCACAGACTCCCACAGACTCCCACAGACTCCCACAGACTCCCACAGACTCCCACAGACTCCCACAGACTCCCACAGACTCCCACAGACTCCCACAGACTCCCACAGACTCCCACAGACTCCCACAGACTCCCACAGACTCCCACAGACTCCCACAGACTCCCACAGACTCCCACAGACTCCCACAGACTCCCACAGACTCCCACAGACTCCCACAGACTCCCACAGACTCCCACAGACTCCCACAGACTCCCACAGACTCCCACAGACTCCCACAGACTCCCACAGACTCCCACAGACTCCCACAGACTCCCACAGACTCCCACAGACTCCCACAGACTCCCACAGACTCCCACAGACTCCCACAGACTCCCACAGACTCCCACAGACTCCCACAGACTCCCACAGACTCCCACAGACTCCCACAGACTCCCACAGACTCCCACAGACTCCCACAGACTCCCACAGACTCCCACAGACTCCCACAGACTCCCACAGACTCCCACAGACTCCCACAGACTCCCACAGACTCCCACAGACTCCCACAGACTCCCACAGACTCCCACAGACTCCCACAGACTCCCACAGACTCCCACAGACTCCCACAGACTCCCCAAAATCTTGTAGAAAACCTTCCCAGAAGAGTGGGAGCAGTTATAGCTACAAACATCTTATTGTCTATGAGTTTAGATTTGGAGTTCAGAAAAGCTCCTGGATGTGTCCATATTGTGTGTGTACTCTTGTTGTTGTATTCAGATTGGCATTAACAAAAACCACTTTTAGGAATATTTTCATTAGCAATGTTTGTGCACCAGAATAATAATTCTGAATTAGTCATCTGTACAATTATCATATTGAAAGTGACATTGGTAAAAGCTGTAACTTTCTTTTCCCCTTTTGGCGTCCTTACAGATAATGTCCAATGGAGATGAACAGCTGGAAAAGGCGATGGAAGAGATTCTTAGAGATTCTGAGAAAAAGCAAAATGGCAGCCAGTCAGGGACCGACGGTGGTGCAGAACCATACGCTGCTGACTCCGGCATGACCACGGCCAGAAACCCTCCTCTCACATTAATTTTAGACCCTAACAGTACAGGTGAGTATTTTTGCCCTTACGCTGAAGAGCTGATGGATTTAGGCGGTGTTTGTTCAGGACTTCCATTTAATTGCTACCAAAGGAGAAGTTGATCTCCTGCCCTGGAGTAGAACGCACAGTGTGACCGTTCTTTGTTTCAGCGCTATCTAATACCACATTTAAAGAGGACCACCCACCAGGATTCTCCTATATATATTAAAGCCAGTGCTATACTGGCGCTATCATGCTGATTCTATACATACCTTTAGTTGTGAGATCGGATGTATACTTACTGAAATACAGGCAAGTAAAGTTTGTGAAATGCACTGTTATTTGATTGATAGCAGCTACAGAATATCTAATAGTTGTGTCGTGTTTTGCTAGTTATTCCCGCCCCTGTCTGCTGCCTGTCCTTCCTCCCCCCTGTGTCAGTTATTACAGGGGGAAGAGGGAGGGAGGGAGGAAGGACAGACAGGGGCGGGAATCTCTAGCAAAACCCGACCCACCTATTCTGCAGCTTCTATCAATCAAATAACAGTGCATTTCACAAACTTTACTTGCCTGTATTTCATAAACTATACATCCAATCTCACAACTAAAGGTATGTGTATAATCAGTATGATAGCGCCAGTATAGCACTGGCTTCAGTTTATATAGGAAAATCCTGGTGCTTGGTCTGCTTTAACCCAGAAAGATCAGCTGATCCATGAGTTCTGCCGAAATCCAAGGGTTGTCCAGGCAGGTTAACCCCTTGCACTCTCTGCCCCTTGCATGCATTCTTGGCCTATCAACAAAGCAAATTTACCACTTTTGCTGCGACTTTGTAGAAAGTGTAAGTATTTCCATGGATTTGATTAATTTTCAACATATTTTTTTTTTTTTTTTAAATTCTTTATTTATACAACAGACCCATGTAAACCATAAAGCAGTCAGTTGACAAAACAGACAAAAACAGTTCAACAGAGTTTGGGAGAATACATCTCAATACAAAATCACTTACATCTGTGCCAACCCCACGAATTGACAAACGGGTCCGTTCTTTTTCAGTTTTTATCATAGACAAGAAAGAAAAGTACCGAAAAGGAGGCAAGAGTGCCTAAAGATGACTCAAACATCTCTGAACAGGGAAGGGTTCGCACCAGCTGAGAGAAAAGAAAGGGGGGGAATGTAGGGGAAACGTGGAAAGGGAAAACGATAAGGCAGAGCGGAAGGAAGGTGGGAAAGGAGGAAGGGAGAGGGAAAGGAAAGGGAGAAAGGGGGAGAAGATGAGAGAAGAGGAGAAGGAGGGGAAAGAGTAAGGGGAGGAGAAAAAAAAACAAAAAAAAAAACCCCAACCCCTTTTGAGGGGGAGGGTTTGCCAGGAGGGAAAGGCCAGCGACAGAGGGGGACGCGCTCCTCCTACTCATCACGCAGCAGGAGGTCGTATTCACTAGAGAACTTAAATTGCTTCTACATATTTTTTAAGGTTATTTTTGTTTTAATTTTTTTTTTTTGTAATAAAACTTTTACATTTGTATGCGTTTAGATTTAATTTGGTATTTGCTTTGATGGAAACTAAATATCTTTTGCATTTGTTATTTAGTTTTTTTTTTTGTTTTGTTTTTTTTTTTAAGCCCATTACGTGCCCCAACGACCATAGATGTAACACAAATAAGGAATTTAGTAAAGCTCACCACTCCAAAGCAGATATCTCCAACTTCTGGTCCGGTGCACGGAACAAGTGGTTTGGTTTGGTTTCCACAGCTGAATAATCAGTCACATCAAGGGGAGGAGAGAAGATCCAGCACTGACATAATAAAAAATATCTTTATTCAATATTCATAAAAAAGGTAATTCCAACCAAATGTAGAATAGTTTTACGCTTGACGCGTTTCGGAGAAAGACTCCTTATTCATAAGCAACAAGCTGCTTATGAATAAGGAGTCTACTTTCTCCGAAACGCGTAAATATATTATGCAGTTGGTTGGAGTTGGCTTTTTTATGAATATTGAATAAAGAGTTTTTTTATTACGTCGGTGCTGGATCTTCTCTCCTCCCCTCCTCCTCTTGATGTGACCATAGATGTAGTTTATATGTTAACTGTTTATCTGAGACTTTGTACATTGATGGTCTATCCTTTGGATAGGTCATCAGTATCTGAAGACGTGTGACAGGACACCCAGCAATCCCGCCGATCAGCTGTTCCTGATGCCAGCGGCGGGCTGAATCGCTCACTTGTGGAGCTGCACAGCG
The DNA here is from genome assembly GCF_048569485.1 of Anomaloglossus baeobatrachus. Taxonomy (NCBI): domain Eukaryota; kingdom Metazoa; phylum Chordata; class Amphibia; order Anura; family Aromobatidae; genus Anomaloglossus; species Anomaloglossus baeobatrachus. The sequence goes on along the minus strand of NC_134360.1, from coordinate 209,612,477 downwards.
TTACTCCGTCCACCATTTTGTGCCCGCGGACGGGTACTGCACATCTGCCCCCTATTGACTCAAATAGGCTGTGCAAGTCCACTACCCCTGGAACTGAGAACAGGTATCGGTGGGATTGAGAGTTGTCTCACACCACCTCCGATCAGATATTTGTGACCTTATCCTAAGTACAGGCATCAATATAAAAGTCCAAGACAACATTTTTAAGAGGAATTTTTTGGTTTTGAAAACTGAATATGGCTTGATGTTTCTTTGTAGACCACAATATATATAGTTTGTTCTTTCACCCTCCTTTTCTTAACATTGACATACATCATAAAATGCTTAAAATGTTATGCATTCTGATAATTTATTTTTTTTTCTTTACTTTTTTGCCAACTCTTCTATTGCCCTAGCACTACCCTTACACCTAACAGGGGTTTTTAAAAGTGAAAAATGTATTGTGCAATTTTATGTATTTTTTTAGGATATAGATATCGATCTATATCCTAAAAATAAATAATTGCACAATACATTTTTCACTTTTAAAAACCCCTGTTAGGTGTAAGGGTAGTGCTAGGGCAATAGAAGAGTTGGCAAAATAGTAAAAAATAAAATAATACATTATGCTTTTACATTGGGTTCCGCAGCTGTTAATTTGCAATGGTTCCACAATGACTCGGTAAAAAAGCAGCACTGCAGAATAAGACCGATGACGACTTGTATAAAAACACATTGGCAGTCATTTAAGGGGTTAAGTAAAGCAGCACATGGCTTGTGTGATTTAATGTGCACTCGCTGGCGGTAAGAAGGATGCCCGCGATGCCAGTTTACATTGGATGGCATTGGATGAATATCCGGGACGAGTTTGTTCTTACATCTGTCTTGTCCTTTTCTCCTTCCTCAGAGGTTCCCGCACAGAGCACCAGACCGGCTACAAACCCTCCAGAGGAGGAAAGTGTGTCGTTTCACAAACTCTCATATTTAGGTCATATGAAGGTGTCAGCTCCGCGCAGCGAGACAGAAGCGCTGCGGGCCATGTCCTCCATGAGAGCACAATGCTCGGCTCCGATCACCGTCACTCTCTACGTTCCCAATGTTGCTGAAGGCTCCGTCAGGTGAGTGCACAGCCGCGCGCTTTACACAACGTTAGATAAGAGGGAACGGAAGGACCTAAGGGATCAGGACAACCGCATTTTTGAGGACTGTTAGAATATGATGTTTGCAAATGACAATTGCTGCTACCAAGATATCGTGTGTGTGTCTGTGTGTGTGTGTGTGTGTGTGTGTGTGTATATCTGTGTGTGTGTGTGTATATCTGTGTGTGTGTGTGTATATCTGTGTGTGTGTGTGTGTATATCTGTGTGTGTGTGTGTGTGTATATCTGTGTGTGTGTGTGTATATCTGTGTGTGTGTGTGTATATCTGTGTGTGTGTGTGTGTATATCTGTGTGTGTGTGTGTGTGTGTGTGTGTGTGTGTATCTGTGTCTCTCTGTGTAGCTCTGAATAAAGCAGTCAGTCAGTGTAAATTGTGGACGCAACCGTCTGCAGCTTTGTGCTGTCATCTGCAGTGTGGATGGGTGCTGGCGCTGCCATTATTACATGCATTCTTATCATCCATAAGACACATCAGAATACTGAATCCCGCTATTATTTTTCCACATTGGTCTCCTAGCTTTGATATCACCTATTGAGAATGGTCAATCTGGTATTCTCTACAGTATATAGAGATGTTATCAGTCGAAGTACAGGATGGGGAGGAGGTGTGCTGTGACATCACATTATGAATGATGTATCCTGTGTTTATATACTGTATACAGATGTGTTATTATTCATTGTTACAGCTCACCACCTCCTCCTTTACATTGCAACGTGTCCAAAGGATCATTTGCATTAAGTCTAGTCGTTGTGTATTTTTTTTTCTTTTTCGCTCCTAATTGGGAGACCCAGACAGTGGGTGTATAGCTACTGCCTCTGGAGGCCGCACAAAGAACTACACTTAAAAGTGTAAGGCCCCTCCCCTTCTGGCTATACACCCTCCCGTAGGAGTACGGATTCCTCAGTTTTAGCTTTGTGCGAAGGAGGTCAGACACGCACGCATAGCTCCATTGTTTTTAGTCAGCAGCAGCTGCTGACTATGTCGGATGGAAGAAAAGAGGGCCCATACAGGGCTCCCAGCATGCTCCCTTCTCACCCCACTGTATGTCGGAGGTGTTTGTAAGGTTGAGGTACCCATTGCGGGTACGGCGGCAGGAGCCCACATGCTGATTCCTTCCCCATCCCTTTTTACAGGGCTCTGGGTGAAGTGGGATTTACTGGTCTCCAGGCACTGAGACCGTGCTCCATCTACAGCCCCTGGAGAAGATGCTGGATGGAGCGGAGTACATCAGGGACATGGCCCTGCTTCCTCAAGGTACTCTGTGTCCCCGTGCATTTGGCGCTCACACCGCAGCATGCTGGGTGTTGTAGTGCGCCGGGGACATCAGCGCTGCGGCGCCTGTGCCATGGCCTCATTCAGCTTCGCTGAAGCAGGCACACTTCTGGGAATCGGTCGCGCCGGCCGCTGGGACTGCGGCGCGGCTGGCACTTGTGGTGCGCCGGGGACTTCAGCGCGGGCCGCGCTTTTACGGCGGCCGCGCTGATAACTCGAGTCCCCGGCTTTTGCGGCCTGCTTCCGTTCGTTCCCGCCCCCAGACCTGCCAGTCAGGAGAGGGGCGGGACGCTGGTCAGTGCATCAGCGCCGAGGGCTGGAGTCGTTTTTACATACTCCAGCCCTCACAATAGGCACAGAGGGGACACTGTTTCCCGCACTTTTGTTTAGGAACTCCCACGGACCGCCCCTCTCCACAGACGCCGGCAGCCATTCCTGCTGACACGCTGAGCTGCAGAGGGGAGCCGGGGAGACCCAGACAAGGAATTCTGCGCCTCTTACCCGCTATTCAGCGGGCGGTAAGCAGCCCTCAGGGCTCACCCCCTCTTGTGCCAGTAGTATTCTTAGTATTTTGTTTCTACAAATACTTTGTATTGCATAGCGCTGGTCGCCCTTTGGCTATAGACTCTCTCACATTGCAGAGAGCCAGCAGCATGTCGCCCGTAAAACGCAAGGGTGCCAAGGCACAGACATTATATGCTTCCTGCACCGCATGTGGGACTTTTCTACCGGCAGGCTCCACGGACCCCCATTGTGTGCAGTGCTCGGCCCCTGCGGCGCTTGCACAGTCGGGACCTCTGCTGGACGTGACCCAGGGTGTACCACCTGTGAATGCGGTCCAGGTGACAGGAACTGAGTTTGCAGCTTTTGCTGACAGAATGTCTCTCACTATGTCACAAATTCTTGACACATTGCGAGCTAGGCCTGTACTTCAGGCCATGGACACTGTGCAATCATTGCCCCCTGGTCCCCCTCAGCTGAATTACCTCCAAGCTTCGGGACGGGCACATACACCTCAGGGTGAAGACTCTGACTCGGACGATGGCCCCGGGCAGCCTAAGCGGGCTCGCTATGACGGGCCTTCACATTCATCTCAATGGTCAGGATCCCAGCGAGATGAATCTATGGGTGATGAGGCGGACGTAACTGATCAGGATTCTGATCCTGGGACCGCTCTCAATCTAGATACACCAGATGGTGACGCCATAGTTAATGATCTTATATTTAACATCAATAAGATGTTAAATATTTCCCCACCAGCTCCTCTTGTGGAGGAGTCAGCTTCGCAGCACGAGAGAATCCATTTCAGATACCCTAAGCGTACATTAAGCACTTTTCTGGACCACGCTGACTTTAGAGACGCAATCCAGAAACCCCACGCTTATCCTGAAAGGCGTTTTTCTAAACGGCTTAAAGATACACGCTATCCTTTTCCCCCTGAGGTGGTCAAGGGTTGGACCCAGTGTCCAAAAGTGGATCCTCCAATTTCCAGGCTTGCAGCTAGATCCTTGGTTGCAGTTGAAGATGGAGCGGCACTTAAAGATGCCACTGACAGGCAGATGGAGCTCTGGCTGAAATCCATCTATGAAGCGATTGGAGCGTCGTTAGCGCCATCTTTTGCGGCCGTATGGGCACTCCAAGCTATCTCAGCCGGGCTTGCGCAAGTCGACTCAGTCACACGTGCATTTGCCCCGCAGGTAGCACCATTGACCTCGCAAATGGCGGCATTCGCGTCGTACGCGATTAATGCTGTTCTTGACGCTACAAGCCGCACGGCAGTGGCGTCAGCCAACTCCGTTGTTTTGCGTAGGGCCCTGTGGTTGAGACATTGGAAAGCAGATTCTCATTCCAAGAAGTGCTTAACCAATTTGCCTTTTTCTCGTGACCGATTGTTTGGAGAGCGTTTGGATGAAATCATCAAACACTCCAAGGGTAAGGACTCATCCTTACCGCAACACAGACAAAACAAACCCCAACAGAGGAAGGGTCAGTCAGGTTATCGGTCCTTTCGAGGACCGGGCAGGTCCCAATTCGCCTCGTCAAAAAAGACTCAAAAAGACCAGAGACGCTCAGATTCTTGGAGGTCTCAGTCACGCCCAAAAAGGACAGCCGGAGGAACCGTTGCCAAGACGGCGTCCTCCTGACTTGCAGTCTCCGATTCCCACACCCGCGGTCGGTGGGAGGCTTTCCCACTTTGGCGACATCTGGCTGTCACGCGTCAAAGACCGTTGGGTGAGGGATATTCTGTCTCACGGGTACAGGATAGAGTTCAGTTCTCGTCCGCCAACTCGTTTCTTCAGAACTTCTCCACCACCAGACCGAGCCGATGCTCTGTTGCAGGCGGTGGCCGCTCTAAAGGCGGAAGGAGTGGTGACCTCCGTCCCTCTTCAGGAACAAGGTCACGGTTTTTACTCCAATCTGTTTGTGGTCCCAAAAAAGGACGGATCGTATCGACCCGTCCTGGATCTAAAGTTGCTCAACAGACACGTAAAAGTCAGGAGGTTCCAGATGGAATCCCTACGCTCCGTCATAGCCTCAATGTCTCAAGGAGATTTTCTAGCATCAATAGATATCAAAGATGCGTATCTCCACGTGCCGATTGCACCAGAGCATCAGCGTTTCCTACGCTTCGTCATACACGACGAACACCTGCAGTTCGTAGCGTTACCTTTCGGTCTGGCAACAGCCCCCCGGGTCTTCACCAAAGTCATGGCAGCAGTAGTAGCTGTTCTGCACTCGCAGGGTCACTCGGTCATCCCGTATCTAGACGACCTGCTTATAAAGGCACCCTCTCAAGAGGCATGCCAGCACAGTCTGAAGGTGGCACTAGACACTCTCCAGAGTTTCGGGTGGATTATCAACTTTCCAAAGTCTCATCTAACCCCGACCCAATCTCTGACTTATCTTGGCATGGAGTTTCATACTCTCTCAGCGATAGTGAAGCTTCCACTGGACAAGCAGTGCTCGCTACGGACTGGAGTGCAATCTCTCCTTCAGAGCCAGTCGCACTCACTGAGGCGCCTCATGCATTTCCTAGGAAAGATGGTAGCAGCAATGGAGGCAGTCCCGTTCGCGCAGTTTCATCTGCGCCCTCTACAATGGGACATTCTACGCCAATGGGATGGGAAATCGACGTCCCTCGACAGGACTGTCTCCCTCTCTCAGACTGCCAAGGACTCTCTGCGTTGGTGGCTTCTCCCCACCTCATTGTCACAGGGAAAGTCGTTCCTTCCCCCGTCCTGGGCAGTGGTCACGACGGATGCGAGCCTATCAGGGTGGGGAGCGGTGTTTCTCCACCACAGGGCTCAGGGGACGTGGACTCAGGAAGAGTCCACCCTGCAGATCAATGTTCTGGAAATCAGAGCAATCTATCTTGCCCTGCGAGCCTTCCAACAATGGCTGGAAGGCAAGCAGATTCGGATTCAGTCGGACAATTCCACGGCGGTGGCGTACATCAACCACCAAGGGGGAACACGCAGTCGCCAAGCTTTTCAAGAAGTCCAGCGGATTTTGACGTGGGTGGAAAGCAGAGCGTCCACCATATCCGCAGTTCACATCCCAGGCGTGGAAAACTGGGAAGCAGACTTTCTCAGTCGACAGGGCATGGACGCAGGAGAATGGTCCCTTCACCCGGACGTGTTTCAGCAGATCTGTTGCCGCTGGGGGACGCCGGACGTCGATCTGATGGCGTCACGGCACAACAACAAGGTCCCAGTTTTCATGGCACGGTCTCACGATCACCGAGCACTGGCGGCAGACGCCTTGGTTCAGGATTGGTCGCAATTCCGACTCCCCTATGTGTTTCCACCTCTAGCATTGTTACCCAGAGTTCTCCGGAAAATCAGGTCCGACTGCCATCGAGCCATACTCGTCGCTCCAGATTGGCCAAGAAGGTCGTGGTACCCGGATCTGTGGCATCTCACGGTAGGCCAACCGTGGACACTACCAGACCGTCCAGATTTGCTGTCTCAAGGGCCGTTTTTCCATCTGAATTCTGCGGCCCTGAACCTGACTGTGTGGCCATTGAGTCCTGGATCCTAGCGGCCTCAGGTTTATCTCATGAAGTTGTTGCCACAATGAGACAGGCTAGAAAACCATCCTCAGCTAAAATCTATCACAGGACGTGGAAGATATTCTTAGCGTGGTGCTTGGCTCAAGGGTTTTCTCCCTGGCCATTTGCATTGCCAATTTTTCTTTCCTTCCTGCAGTCTGGGTTGGAAAAAGGTTTGTCGCTTAGCTCTCTTAAGGGTCAAGTCTCCGCGCTATCCGTATTCTTTCAGAAGCGCTTGGCACGGCTTTCTAAAGTACGCACGTTTCTCCAAGGAGTTCGTCATATCGTTCCTCCTTACAGACGGCCATTGGAACCCTGGGATCTGAACAAGGTTCTCATTGCTCTCCAGAAGCCGCCTTTCGAGCCTTTGAAAGAGGTTCCCCTTTCTCGGCTTTCACAAAAGGTAGTTTTTCTTGTGGCGGTCACGTCTCTTCGAAGAGTGTCCGAGCTAGCGGCGTTATCTTGCAAATCTCCCTTCCTGGTGTTTCACCAAGACAAGGTAGTACTGCGTCCAATTCCAGAGTTTTCTCCCAAGGTGGTTTCTTCCTTTCATCTCAATCAGGATATCACTTTGCCATCTTTGTGTCCGCATCCAGTTCACCAATTTGAAAAGGGTTTACATCTGTTGGACCTGGTGAGAGCACTCAGGATTTACATTTCTCGCACGGCGTCTCTACGCCGTTCTGATGCGCTCTTTGTCCTAGTCGCTGGTCAGCATAAGGGATCGCAAGCTTCCAAATCCACCTTGGCGCGGTGGATCAAGGAACCAATTCTTCACACATACCGTTCTGCTGGGCTTCCGATTCCATCTGGACTGAAGGCCCATTCTACCAGAGCCGTGGGTGCGTCCTGGGCATTGCGGCATCAGGCTACGGCTCAGCAAGTGTGCCAGGCGGCTACCTGGTCGAGTCTGCACACGTTTACCAAACACTATCAAGTGCATACCTACGCTTCGGCAGATGCCAGCCTAGGTAGACAGGTCCTTCAGGCGGCGGTGGCCCACCTGTAGGAAGAGGCTGTCTGACAGCCCGTTCATGTGGTATCTTTTTACCCACCCAGGGACTGCTTTTGGACGTCCCACTGTCTGGGTCTCCCAATTAGGAGCGAAAAAGAAGAAGGGAATTTTGTTTACTTACCGTAAATTCCTTTTCTTCTAGCTCCAATTGGGAGACCCAGCACCCGCCCTATTTGTTCTTAGGGTTTCGTTTTTCGGGTGCACATGTTGTTCATGTTGTTTCTTAAGTTCTCCGATCTTGTTATCGGATTGAATTTGTTTTTGAAACTGTTATTGGCTTTCCTCCTTCTTGCTTTGGTACTAAAACTGAGGAATCCGTACTCCTACGGGAGGGTGTATAGCCAGAAGGGGAGGGGCCTTACACTTTTAAGTGTAGTTCTTTGTGTGGCCTCCGGAGGCAGTAGCTATACACCCACTGTCTGGGTCTCCCAATTGGAGCTAGAAGAAAAGGAATTTACGGTAAGTAAACAAAATTCCCTTCTTTTTTAATTTTCCTATTTTTTTCACTTTTTTTTTTTTTTTTTGCTCTTTGAAAACAATGTTACTGAAAAGTTACGTTTTTCCTGTCTCAAAGGGAAACCTGCAGAAAAATCTGTATGTATCGATATGAATGCACAGTTGACTTGAGGGCATGCCCTGATATTATCTCTTGACCTTTTTTTTTTATTTGCATTTTATTTTATTTTTCTTATCTGTTATTTCCTTGACTTTTTTTTTTTTTTTTTTAGCTGCAGTGTAATAACACAAGGTTCCAGGAAGCCTTGCCCAATCTTTATAACCTGCATTGTTTTGTTTTCTCCATATCTAATTACAGCAAACCATTGCTAACCTCTTCTCCTTTCACAGTAGGAAACTGTGAATAATAGTGAAGCCTTATATACGTTGCACATAAGAATAATGGGATGTTACAACACGTCTGACCTCTGGGTTTTCGGTAGATGTGGTATCCCCAATCAAGGTCACATCCCAATACAGAAGTGTGCAAATCCATACAATTTTAAAAGCACCAATTGTCGTCTTTTTTTTTTTTTCTCCTTAGTGTGAAAATCTGTATTCAGTGAAGACAGATTTTATTCTTGAGTCTTAAAGATCAATCCAATAGGAGAAAAAAAAGCTAATTTCTCTAGGATATTACAAGATTGCTTATTTGCATGTTTACTATTTATTAAATTAAAACAATGGCTACTACTTTTTTTTTTTTTTTTTTTTTTTAAAGTCTGTGTAAATTGTATTCTTTATTATTTAATTATTCTCTGTGCATTGCAAAATTCAGATTATTTTTTTTGTAATTTACTTTGCCTTATTTTGCCTACTTATTAGGCTACAGGGCTGTTTCCATCCCCAGTTCATTCCTCTTTAAAAGCTGCTTTCAACTGCTGCTCAGCAAATTCTGTACACTATATTAAAACAGTTTGTAGGGAACGTTCTTTGTGTGAACCTTTCTGGTTATGTATGAGCCTCTTGAATATACCGTAGTTGTATGAATCTTCTGGATCACTATGATTATTTAGTCGGGCATGCTTTCCAATTCAAGGATGCCAGTGAGATCAGAACAAGGCAAAGTTCACTAAATCAGTTCATAGATCGAATAGAGCTTTACAGCGTCATCGTTCTTTACCGCAGAATCCACATAATCTGGATTCCTCCCTCTTTGTCACGCTTCCAGTATCGATGTATTCATCCAGTGATGTTGCCATCAGTCCTGCTTAGACCAGTAGTTCCACATGTGATTGGCATGCCGCATGTTTGACGGTGTTATTCTTGTGAATATAATAAAAAAAAAATCCAAATTGGAAGCTAATTGTCTGGCAATGCTGCTCTGTCCAGTATTGTTGACAGTTTGCTTGTGGAACTACTGGTCTCAGGAGGACTGATGGCAAAATCATGGGAGAAATACTGATACTGTGTCTGCTGAGGAGGGAGGATACTGGATGATGTCTATTCTGCTGAGAAAAAAAGTTTATTTTTTTGAGTGTGCAGGTCTTGCTGAGCAGCAGGTGAATGCATCTTCTAAAGGAGCATGAACTGAGCATTGACACTGCACTTCAGTATGGTGTTTGAGAGAAACTGAAGCAAATTATGAATATGATTAGTATTAAAATTATTCATTATTTTGCAGTGCGTTGAGAAAAAAAGTTTATTTACACTTTAAGTAGTACTTTTATCACCTTATTCATGTGTTAACTTTATAATGGATGGTACAGAAAAGCAGCATGGTTGTGCTGGGAAAACAAACTGTGCAGTCCTCGATGCTGTGAACAGCAGTAGCTTAGTTTATACAACATTTATAGCAGGTCAGTTGGTCAGATCCAGCCAAGTTAAAAGCAGTGCTTACAAGCCCTAAAGCAAAGAGCTTGTAAGCGCTGCAGGAAAACTAGCCACTTCTGCTAGGCTGCAGATAAAGGATATCCGAAATTACTGATGAGTTAATTTCATATAGGAAAAATAAAGCAACATGATATAAAGATGTTGCATCGTAAACTTGTGGATTGACTGCACAAAGGTGATCACATAAGATCGATGTGATCATGTAAGATCCATTATCTCAGACACATTGTTTTATTCTCTCCCTATTGTTCACTGTAGGATAGTGGATCAGTCTAACAATGCAGAAATCGCCTCCTTCCCGATCTACAAGGTGTTGTTCTGCGTCCGAGGACAGGATGGGACTTCAGAATGTGACTGCTTTGCATTCACCTCACGGGATCTTGACACGGATGAGTTTCAGATCCATGTATTCAGCTGCGAGATCAAAGAGGCGGTAAGCGCTCTGGAGCTGCGCTCTTGTTAAAGCTGCTCTTCCCTTTTTTTTTTTTTTTTCTTTTTTTTTTTTCGTTTATTCTTTGCCTCCGAAATTGCTGGTTCATTTAATTGACTTTTTTTCTTTTTTTTTTTTTTTTCTTTTTCTTTTTATATTCCACGTCTTGTTTAATGTGTTAATTTTAGAATTGCAATTTCTAATTTGTTGCGACAGAAGAAGGAATTTATGAAAGTGAATATCCATAATGTTAACAGTTTTATCATTTGCTGATGTAATATTTTTAATCGCATTAAGAGCAACTTTCCCAGTTTACCTATATAGAGTCTCAGCTTGTAATATATTCCAGGGCGGAATTTTACAATTCTGAGGTCAAATCTCAACCATGGGACAAATTTACTAATTCTGGCTAATAATTATGTTTAATCTCTTTTTATTAAAACTTTTCAAGAAAATACAGACGATAAATAACACTATGAATGTCAACTGAGATCCCCTTAAATCACTTACCGTATTTTTCGGACCATAAGACGCGTTTCTTTTCCCCCCAAATGTTGGGGGAAAGTGTGGGGTGCGTCTTATGGTCTGAATGTGGCTGCAGGGAATGAGGGTGCTGCGGTGGAGCGGGTCATCGGGGGCACGAGCAGGCTGTAGCAGCGCCTTCCGTGACCACGTGGGCCCGCTCATTCCATATGCACGCCCATTCTCCCGCCCATCTCACAGCGGTGAAGCCGGTGCTGACGGGTGGGCGGGGTGATGGGCGGGGTGGTGCTTGCATAATTAACAGCCGGCCATGATCACCCCTGGCAACTACAGCCTGGAGTGATCATGTGCGACGGTATTCACTGCCCCCTGTGCATCATTATCAGCGCAGGGTGCAGTGAATCAGTACACTCACCCGTCACTGTGTGTGGAGCCATCCCCCTGCAGCATCGCGGTGTCTTCCTGTCTGTGCCGGTCAGCTGATCTGTGTAGAGAGCAGTGAGCACAGCGATGACGTCAGTGTCCGCACAGATCAGCTGATCGGCACAGACAGGAAGACACCGCGATGCTGCAGACAACGGTGACTGCTCCACACAGCGGCGCTGCAGCTGAGACAGAGAGGAGGATGATCTGTGCTGCAGGGAGTGAGGGAAGGGGAGTATAAATGTGTTGTTTTTTTTTTGTTTTTTTTTCTTCTTCTTCTGTGCCATAGGATACAGGCCATGTACCAGGATGGGGTTATTTTATGAGCAGGATGGTGTTATTTGAGGGGAGGGGATTTCTGCACAAGAAACAGCGTTTTGGGGGGGGTTTTTTGGAGCAAGTTCCTGTATGTATGTATGTATGTATGTATGTATGTATGTATGTATGTATGTATGTATGTGTGTGTGTGTGTGTGTGTGTGTGTGTGTGTGTATATATATAATATAATATATATATTATATATATATATATATATATCTCTTATCTCTCTAACTCACAAAATTATATTGTAATATATAATATAATTTTTTTTTTTTTGTTAAACCTGTTGCGATAAAGAAACGATTCTCATAGACTTTGCTGGGATGCTCTTTCCTTGCAGTATTGATAAAAATCTGCAATTATTCCAATTTGGTGCATTTTTAGTCTCTTTCACCACTTTTTGGTTGGCACACTTTTAGACAAAATCATGGTGCACATTGGGGCATTTCAAGTTGCGTTTCATTTCCAGCTAAGGCTCTGAAGCCCCAGAGATGCAACAGCTTGCTTCAAAATTTGACATTTTCACAAAAATCAAGATGCACTCATGGAAGTAAAATACTGTATTTTCTTATAAGACACACTTTTCCTACCCAAAATTGCCCTGCTCCACCACCGCCCCTGCCTCCTCTGACCCGATCCACCACCACTGTGCCCCCCCCCCCCCCTTTCCCTCTCCTTGGTAAGACACCACTGGATTACAATACGGATCCCATATTTTATTTTTTTCCCCCAAAATTGGGGAGGAAAATAAGCGGTGCATCTTATAATCCGAATGCACCTTGCCAGATGATGGTGAAGAATGGTGACAGGAGGCGGGGGCGATGCTCGGCAGCACTGCTCTGCTCTGTGCGGCGGCCGACCATGCTCTGCTCTGTGCGGCGGCCGACCATGCTCTGCTCTGTGCGGCGGCCGACCATGCTCTGCTCTGTGCGGCGGCCGACCATGCTCTGCTCTGTGCGGCGGCCGACCATGCTCTGCTCTGTGCGGCGGCCGACCATGCTCTGCTCTGTGCGGCGGCCGGCCATGCTCTGCTCTGTGCGGCGGCCGGCCATGCTCTGCTCTGTGCGGCGGCCGGCCATGCTCTGCTCTGTGCGGCGGCCGGCCATGCTCTGCTCTGTGCGGCGGCCGGCCATGCTCTGCTCTGTGCGGCGGCCGGCCATGCTCTGCTCTGTGCGGCGGCCGGCCATGCTCTGCTCTGTGCGGCGGCCGGCCATGCTCTGCTCTGTGCGGCGGCCGGCCATGCTCTGCTCTGTGCGGCGGCCGGCCATGCTCTGCTCTGTGCGGCGGCCGGCCATGCTCTGCTCTGTGCGGTGGCCGGCCATGCTCTCCTCTGTAAGGTGAGGCAGGGACATCCTGAAGACGTTGGCGGTGCAGGCTTCAAATAATGGCGCCCGGAGTCGGCGTATGTGCAAGTGGAGCTTTTGGCTTAAGTACATCTGCGCACGCGCTGCCTCTGGCTCATTAATCTCCCTGCAGCAGACTTAAGGACAATGGCGTCTGAAGGTGGCGCATGCGCAGATGAGATCTCGGCTTGTCATTGTGCCAAAAGCTCAATCTGCGTATGCGCAGACTTCGCGCACCATTATTTGAAGCCCTCACTGTTGACAGTTCTTGGATGTTTGCTTTGCCTTTCAGTGCCAAGCTTCTGGGACACCTGCTGCACTGCCCACAGCATCGCCCTTCTCCACCACCGCCCCTGCCTCCTCTGACCCCCTATCCGCTGCCGCCCCCCTCCCCTGTTAAGACACCACTGGATTACAATACGGACCCCATTTTTTTTTTTTTTGTTTTTGTTTTTTTCTTTTTAAATTTGGGTTGCGTCTTATAATCCGATGCATCTAAAACAAACAATACGGTAATTTGCACTCTCACTTTGCAATAAATGTCACGGAAATGTTAAAGCAAAATGATTAGGCAGAATTAAAAACTTATTAATTTGTTTTCGTATGCAAAAAATATAATTTTAATCAGGTTGAAGATTCAATTCCCCCCCCCCCCCATGGTCCATTTATACCATTAACGAAGCATCCAGTTTTCTTGCATTGAAATAAAAAAAACTGATTTAAAGGTTTACCAAGCTTAAATAAAACCCTAGAGTGAATGTGAATAAACATGGATGATGTGCAGGTAGCATCCATGCACTTTGTTTTTTTTTATTTTTTTATTTTAATCTTTCAATCCAATTCCCAAATTGGGCCAAAGGAAAACCTATGTCTAGAGATGAGCAAACCCAACTTTTAAAGTTTTTGGGTTTTATACCGAACATGGACTTATAAAAAATCATAATATTTATTCATATATAATGCTATTGATTCCACAGAGCTTTACATACATTGGCAACACTGTCCCCATCGGTGCTCACAGTCTAAATCCCTTATCAGTTTGTCTTTGGAGTGTGGGAGGAAACCGGAGAATCCAGAGGAAACTCACACAAACACGGGGAGAACATACAAACTCTTTGCAGATGGTGTCCTTGGTGGGATTTGAACCCAGGATCCCAGCCCTACAAGACCGTAGTGCTAACCTCTGAGCCACCACAAGACTGTAGTGCTAACCACTGAGCCACCACAAGACCGTAGTGCTAACCTCTGAGCCACGGTGCCACCACAACTCAAGAGTCAGAGTCAGGGTGATGTACGTATGCCAAACACTTGATCGAGCGTTTGGGGCTCGGGTACACTCGGTGCTTGGCCCAGTGCAAGCCACTTACGGTCTCTGAATGGCTGTCATGGGGGGGTAAAAACAGTTTTTTGATGCGGTGGCGTAAAAAAAAAAAAACAAAAAAAAAACCAGCCACATTGTGCACCAGTTTTTGCAGATCATTCAATGTGAAATCTAGTGCTGGATGGAAACTTCCTTCATTAGAGGCTCCTGGGCAGTGGATAAACCTCTGTTCTCAGTCCTCACTGCACAGCCGTCATGGGGAAGTGTCAGGTGAATAGAGTAATGTGACTGCGGTTTCCTTTTTTTTTTTTTTTTTTTTTTTTTTTTTTTTTTGTTTTATGAACACGTTGATAAATTGGGATGTGAAATAATCACCAGACAAATCCACAGTGTAGCGGCTCGTCTGTTTCTTCTTCTTTTTTTTTTTTTTTTTTAACAGAACATTTTATTTCTAGTGATTATATATTAGTGGCTTTTTTTTTAACAAAACATTTTATTTTTTTAAATTTTAACATATTTATTGATTTACATAACATAAGCAATCCTAATCATTGATTATTGATATACAAAGTAGAGAGAGTAGCATCATGGTGCACTCAATAACATTAACAGAACATTTTATTTCTAGTGATTATATATATATTAGTGGCTTTTTTTGGAACAACATTTTATTTCTAATGATTTATATTAGTGGCTTTTTTTTTTTTTTAAGGAAAAACCTGCATTTAATTTTGGGAAAGTGAACTTAAAGGGGTTGGGTGGAAGGAGGGTGGAAGCAACATATTGATGACTTTTAAGTGCCATGTCCAGAAACGCTATGTACCTGTATAGTACTAATTTGGAGGTCAGTCCTCCTGTGTGGTCGGCTTAATTAACTTATAGCTTGTTTGCAGCTGCTCGTTTCTAGTCTTCAGGGCTTTAGTCACTGTTCCTTATATAGTGAGCTCACTGTAATAACTCCCAGATACTTTGACAGCCTGCTTTGTGCACTCTCGTTGCACGCACATGCTGCAGAGCTGGCTGTCAATCAAAGTGCCGGAGAGTGATTACAACCACAGTGACTGTGTGATGAGCAGTAACCACTCTCTGCTCCGCCCTGATGACCAGAAGGGTGCGGCTGCAGGGACGATATAAGTTCATTTTCTCGCTGTAGCTACTGTTCCAGTAAAGCAGTCGAACATGATTTTAATGCTATTTTTCTGCAGATAACTAGCTGCCATGTGTATGTCAAGGGTGACAGTCGGGTAGCGTCCAGCTATAGAAAGTCTCAGCACTTGGATGCCAAACTGTTCCCTGATCTTCTAGTATTCCTGCTTAGTGTATATAGTATCCTATGTATCTCCTCTGCTGGTGGTTTATCCTTTTACCTTTAGGACCCTGCTGAGTTCCTCACCCTTTCACCTGCTTCATAGGCACTTCTCTTGGTCTCCTTAAATTCTCTAATTTTCCTTTTCTTTTTGCTAGTGATGGCTCTATTTTCCCACATATCCTGAGTGCACTCAGTCGGCTGGCATTCATCTGGAGTCACTTAGTTGAGTGTTGCAGGCCTACTCCCTGAATCTTCTTGTAGATAAATTATTTGTTGTTTTCCCTTGTTTGTTATCCCTATGTGTCCTTTAATGTTTAGTGGCGTTGACCAATAACTCATCTCATCCACTGCCTAACTAAGGCCCAGATCAGGGTCAGCCAGGGTCTGGTATCCAGCTTGGCGCATAGGTGAGGAACCTACCTAGACAGGGAGGGAACCCAGGGAACAGTGGTAGGGGTCACTATCTCACCCTTCCTTAGACATAGGGTTTCCCTTCCCTCTCTTGGTTTGCTGGGTATTTCCCCATACCTAGCCTGAACTAGCGTTTTTGGACATGAAAGGTCATTTGTATTAGATCAGTGGGGTACAATATCCAGCACCACTACGATCAGATGATACCTGGCGCCACGTCCACTGGAAGTTCACAGCATACAGACATGGGACAGCACAGCTCTGTACACCATGTAGTGGCTGTTTTTGGTACTGCAGCTCACCTCTGATTGACGTTACTTTTATCTGAGCTGCAGTACCCAAGAACGGCCACTATATGATGTATAGCGCTGTCCTGGATTTGTAAACTATGAACAAAAAGAAGTAAATCTGGATTATTTCTCATCATATAAACAAAGCAACGCAAAAAGAGATATTTCACTTAGCAAATATCCAGATACCAGCGTGCTGCTGAGGACTTCAACAATTTGTCAACTGTATACATAACGCTGTAATTATGGGGGCTATCCCTGACATTTCTGTGCCGCTGCCTACATGACACGGGCTTTATGAGATGAATTTCTGGACAATAGTTCCTCTTATTCCCTCAAGACGTGTCCAGCGCAGTGCGATGAAGAATGGCTTATTGTCAGTCAGTCTTAACTGAATCCACAAGACAGCGACATCATTCCCCCACGGAAAAGCCCCAGTTTAAACAATTACTACTTCTTCTTCATCTTCTTCTTCTTTTTTTTTTCTTCTTTGTACTTTTGAAATCTCCCATTTAACAAAACACTTGTATTCTTCATAAAATATTAATGCTGAATCACTTTCTCTTAAAACTCTCTATTGTGCTGTTCCTCTGTTATTCATCCTGGAACTACAATTCACTTCCCTCCTCTTGTCCCTCCTCTCCATTGTTCAACTGCAAACCCCGACATCACAGTCTGGCTACAATCCTCATGGCCTCGTTCTCACTCTCATTTATTTCCAGGAGGAACAACAGAGGATCCATTCGGCACATAGTTCTAACAAAAATGATTTCTATATTTTTTGATAAAACCTGCAAGTATTTACTAATATAGACCGGAATCCTGACTAGTCTCCTTTCTTTCTGCCCGCTCTCCTTTTCTTTCTTTCTGCCCGCTCTCCTTTTCTTTCTTTCTGGCCGCTCTCCTTTCTTTCTTTCTGGCCGCTCTCCTTTCTTTCTGGCCGCTCTCCTTTCTTTCTTTCTGGCCGCTCTCCTTTCTTTCTTTCTGGCCGCTCTCCTTTCTTTCTGGCCGCTCTCCTTTTCTTTCTTTCTGGCCGCTCTCCTTTCTTTCTGGCCGCTCTCCTTTCTTTCTTTCTGGCCGCTCTCCTTTCTTTCTGGCCGCTCTCCTTTCTTTCTGGCCGCTCTCCTTTTCTTTTTCTGGCCGCTCTCCTTTTCTTTCTTTCTGGCCGCTCTCCTTTCTTTCTTTCTGGCCGCTCTCCTTTCTTTCTTTCTGGCCGCTCTCCTTTCTTTCTTTCTGGCCGCTCTCCTTTCTTTCTTTCTGGCCGCTCTCCTTTCTTTCTTTCTTTCTGGCATCTTTCCTTTCTGGCATCTTTCCTTTCTTTCCTTTCTTTCCTGTCTTTCCTGTCTTTCCTTTCCTTCCTGTCTTTCCTTTCCTTTCCTTTCCTGTCTTTCCTTTCCTGTCTTTCCTTTTCCTTTCCTGTCTTTCCTTTTCCTTTCCTGTCTTTCCTTTTCCTTTCCTGTCTTTCCTTTTCCTTTCCTGTCTTTCCTTTTCCTTTCCTGTCTTTCATTTTCCTTTCCTGTCTTTCATTTTCCTTTCCTGTCTTTCCTTTGCTTTCCTGTCTTTCCTTTGCTTTCCTGTCTTTCCTTTGCTTTCCTGTCTTTCCTTTCCTGTCTTTCCTTTCCTGTCTTTCCTTTCCTGTCTTTCCTTTCCTGTCTTTCCTTTCCTGTCTTTCCTTTCCTTTCCTGTCTTTCCTTTCCTTTCCTGTCTTTCCTTTCCTTTCCTGTCTTTCCTTTCCTTTCCTGTCTTTCCTTTCCTTTCCTGTCTTTCCTTTCCTTTCCTGTCTTTCCTTTCCTTTCCTGTCTTTCCTTTCCTTTCCTGTCTTTCCTTTCCTTTCCTGTCTTTCCTTTCCTTTCCTGTCTTTCCTTTCCTTTCCTGTCTTTCCTTTCCTTTCCTGTCTTTCCTTTCCTTTCCTGTCTTTCCTTTCCTTTCCTGTCTCTCCTTTCCTTTCCTTTCCTGTCTCTCCTTTCCTTTCCTTTCCTGTCTCTCCTTTCCTTTCCTTTCCTGTCTCTCCTTTCCTTTCCTTTCCTGTCTCTCCTTTCCTTTCCTTTCCTGTCTCTCCTTTCCTTTCCTTTCCTTTCCTGTCTCTCCTTTCCTTTCCTTTCCTGTCTCTCCTTTCCTTTCCTTTCCTGTCTCTCCTTTCCTTTCCTTTCCTGTCTCTCCTTTCCTTTCCTTTCCTGTCTCTCCTTTCCTTTCCTTTCCTGTCTCTCCTTTCCTTTCCTTTCCTTTCCTGTCTCTCCTTTCCTTTCCTTTCCTTTCCTGTCTCTCCTTTCCTTTCCTTTCCTTTCCTGTCTCTCCTTTCCTTTCCTTTCCTGTCTCTCCTTTCCTTTCCTTTCCTGTCTTTCCTTTCCTTTCCTTTCCTTTCCTGTCTTTCCTTTCCTTTCCTTTCCTTTCCTGTCTTTCCTTTCCTTTCCTTTCCTTTCCTGTCTTTCCTTTCCTTTCCTTTCCTGTCTTTCCTTTCCTTTCCTTTCCTTTCCTTTCCTGTCTTTCCTTTCCTTTCCTTTCCTTTCCTTTCCTGTCTTTCCTTTCCTTTCCTTTCCTGTCCTTTCCTTTCTTCATAGAAAAATGCCTTTTTGTTTTAGTCACCGACTACATTTTTTGTTTCCCTCCATTGTTCAACTGCAAACCCCAACATCACAGTCTGGGTACAATCCTTATGGCCTAGTTCTCACTCTTATTTCCAGGAGGAACAACAGAGGATCCAGAAGATCCATTCGGCACATAGTTCAAACAGAATATGATTTCTATATATGATTAAAACCTGCAAGTATTTACTAATATAGACTGGAATGCTGGGCCGGTCGCCCTCTTTGGGCCGGTCGCCCTTTTCGGGCCGGTCCCCCTTTCTGCTGGTTCTCTTTCCTTAATGTGACATAGCATTGATAATCGAAAATTGCCCTGTTTTAGTCACTGACTACATTGTTTGTTTCCCCCGTAGGTTAGTAGAATACTATATAGCTTCTTCACTGCATTCAAGCGCTCATCAAAGCAAACTACAGACGTGAAGGATTCCTGCCTGCCGACGCCGGATAGCGACGTGTTCACGTTCACAGTGTCCCTCGAGGTGAAAGAGGACGACGGAAAAGGGAATTTCAGGTACTCGTAATTCCGGTGTACACCAATATGTTTTCCGTCTGCGGTACAAGATGGTTTCCCCAGGCAGTCTGCCACTTTCAGGAAGGGAACGTATGGTGTGTGCTGCAATGGAGATGTCATGTCATCTGTAGCCAAGGGAGGGATGTCCTCCGTCACAGCTGTCGGGGGCAGATTATATTAAAATGATCAGATAATTGCTGCTGTCATGTGGACGTTTCCTCAGATCCTACATGTGACACATCAGATGGGACTTTGGTAAATGCCCATGAAGGCCTTCACACCAATTATAGCATTTGACAACCCTTTTAAGGGATATGGAGAATTATGGGGACACTTTTTTAATTTTTGATTTATTTTTTTGTACCTTAATGTATGAATATTGTACTAAGAATAATTTCTGCAATTGGTTTTCCTTAAACATTTTGCACTGTTCTCCTTCTATAGCCTCTGTGTTCTACCGTCTGTTGCTAGCTGGAGAATGAGTTAACAGAATCCGTCAGTGAGCTGATTTGGGGCTTTGTATTTTATTATATAAGCTTTTATCCCCCCCATCTTTAAAAAATAAAATAATGCACTGGCATCAAAGGAGTCAACATCCTTTCACATAAGCAAAGTTAGTGCTACACATTTTACCCCAAATTACATTTAATTCATAAGGATTGTAATAAATAAGATATATTCTTTGACAGCATTATTAAACCGGATATGTGAAGTGCTATGGAATTAATGGCGCTACATAAGTGAATACATTATATTATTTTATTATTATTATTATTATTATTATTTATTATTATTGTCTACCACAAAGTGATCTGTCGTGTCGGACAATTTAGGTCATTGATAGCTGAAACCGAATTAAACCAAGAAGGAAAGGTGGAATTTTGGAAATCACAGGATGGATGGCTTGAGGAATATGGCACATTCATGCATGCCAATCACAATATTTGTATACACATCCTGACCTGTAATCCAGAGGTCACCAAGACAGGATAGAAACCCTATACCAAGATCTGGGAACAAATGGCAGGTGACAAAGTCAGTTATAGCAAAGAAGCAGTCATGACCAGAGCAGACCCCCTGGTGACAAAAGTAATTCAGCTAGGGAAGTGGGCGATTTGCTGGCTTCAGAGGAGCTTTAAAGGGGACTTTTCAGTCAAAATTATGAAATTAGGTTGGGTGTAGCTCCCACAAATATGGCAGGCATACTTTCGGCTTCAGTAAGGCGAGACACACGTCACACACATTTTGCCTTAATTGTGGAATGTGCTTATCAGCCTATAATTAATAACTAGCCGAGGGAAGACAATATATTCATCATGTTTCCTAGCTATAAGTAGAAAAAAATCATAAGAAGAAACATGATAGTAATACCTTCCGCATGGTTCCTCATATATATTCCAGCTTCCATTAGCGTCTTCCTCTCCATCATAACTGGATTTGGGTCATAGCCCACCCAATGTCATGTAAACACCGTGTGATGGCTTGTGTAGATGCTGGTTGAAACCTTTGTCTTGGTATGTGACATCTTCTATACTGACAAGACCAGGATGGCAATGCCATAAAGAGGCCTCCATAAGGGAAAGTCACACTGATAAACTCCTGGGATTATAATGTGGGGGGGGGGGGGCATAATGTACCCCCACATAATGTACCCCCAGCTGGACCACTCAATACAATAACAGCTCAGCTTTACTGTGATTTGGTGGTGGAACCAGTAGCAGGGCCATTTCTCCAAAATGTCCCAAGAGCAGTTTTTCAAAACATCAGGCCGCATATTGTGCGTGCTACTGTGAATAGCCTGCATGGCCTAAACGTGCTACCCTACTGTGGTCTACAGCATCTACAGACGTATCTCCGTCGATCACATCAGGAACGTCTTAAAGCTGCAAAGGGAACTGCCAGCATTGGATCTTTATGATTGCCTAAGTGCATTCAGTGTGGCAGCGTATTCCTCACAGTTTTTGCTACTTGGTCTTGCAATTTCAGTGTTGAGTGTATGTACAGTATACCACAAAAGTGAGTACACCCCTCACAATTTTGTACATATATCTTTTCATGGGACAACACTGAAGATCTGACACTTTGATACAATGTACAGTAGTCAGTGTATGGCTTGTTAAACAGTGTAAACTTGGTGTCATCTAAATAATTCAACACACAGCCATTAATGTGTAAACCGCTGGCAACAAAACTGAGTACACCCCTAAGTGAAAATAGACAAATTGTGCCCGAAGTGTCAATATTTTATGTGACCACCATTATTTTAAAGTACTGCCTTTTAACTCTCATGGGCATGGAGTTCACCAGCGCTTCACAGGAGGCGCTGGAACCTCTTCCATCCTCCATGATGACATCATGGAGCTCATGGACATTGGAGACCTTGCTCACCTCCACCTTCCGTTTGAGGAGGCCCCACACATGCTCAATGGGTTTCGGTCTGGAGACCCTTCGCCAGTCCAGCACCTTTTACCTTCAGTTTAGCAAGGCAGTGGTTATCTTGGAGGTGTGTTTTGGGGTCGTTATCATTTTGGAATACTGCCTTGCGGCCTTGCCTTATCGTGCTCTGCTTCAGTATGTCACAGTACATGTTGGCATTCAGGGTTCACTCAATAAACTGTAGCTTCCCCCAGCCGGCAGCACTCATGCAGCCCCAAACCATGACACTTGCTCCACCACGGGTGACTGTAGGCAGGACACACTTGTCTTTGTACTCCTCACCTGGTTTCCGCCACACATACTCGACACCATCTGAACCAAATAAGTTTATCTTGGTCTCATCAGACCACAGGACATGGTTCTAGTAATCCATGTCTTTTTAGTTTGCTTATTGTCAGCAAACTGTTTGCGGTCTTTCTTATGCATCATTTTTAAAAGGGGCTTCCTTCTGGGACAACAGCCATGCAGACCAATTTGATGCAGTGTGTGGCGTATAGTCTGAGCACTGACCAGCAGACCCCAGACTCCTGTAACCTCTGCAGCAATGCTGTACCACTCATACATCTATCTTAAAAAAAACCCCCAAAAAATATGACACTGAGCATGTTCCCTCCTTCCCTGTTGCCCTCTGTCTCTCACGACCTCCTTTCCCTCCCGCCTTCCTCTCCCTCCCCTCCCGCCTTCCTCTCCCTCCCCTCCCGCCTTCCCCTCCCGCGTTCCTCTCCCACCTTCCTCTCCCTCCCCTCCCGCCTTCCCCTCCCTCCCCTCCCGCCTTCCTCTCCCTCCCCTCCCGCCTTCCTCTCCCTCCCCTCCCGCCTTCCTCTCCCTCCCCTCCTGCCTTCCTCTCCCTCCCCTCCCTCCTTCCTCTCCCTCCCCTCCCGCCTTCCTCTCCCTCCCCTCCCGCCTTCCTCTCCCTCCCCTCCCGCCTTCCTCTCCCTCCCCTCCCGCCTTCCTCTCCCTCCCCTCCCGCCTTCCTCTCCCTCCCCTCCCGCCTTCCTCTCCCTCCCCTCCCGCCTTCCTCTCCCTCCCCTCCCGCCTTCCTCTCCCTCCCCTCCCGCCTTCCTCTCCCTCCCCTCCCGCCTTCCTCTCCCTCCCCTCCCGCCTTCCTCTCCCTCCCCTCCCGCCTTCCTCTCCCTCCCCTCCCGCCTTCCTCTCCCTCCCCTCCCGCCTTCCTCTCCCTCCCCTCCCGCCTTCCTCTCCCTCCCCTCTTTCCCCCTCGCACCCTTTTTTTGTTTCCCCTCGCGCCCTTTTTTTGTTTCCCCTCGCGCCCTTTTTGTGTTTCCCCTCGCGCCCTTTTTGTGTTTCCCCTCGCGCCCTTTTTGTGTTTCCCCTCGCGCCCTTTTTGTGTTTCCCCTCGCGCCCTTTTTGTGTTTCCCCTCGCGCCCTTTTTGTGTTTCCCCTCGCGCCCTTTTTGTGTTTCCCCTCGCGCCCTTTTTGTGTTCCCCCCCCCCTCGCGCCCTTTTTGTTTCCCCCCCTCGCGCCCTTTTTGTGTTTCCCCCCCTCTCGCCCTTTTTGTGTTTCCCCCCCTCGCGCCCTTTTTGTGTTTCCCCCCCTCGCGCCCTTTTTGTGTTTCCCCCCCTCGCGCCCTTTTTGTGTTTCCCCCCTCGCGCCCTTTTTGTGTTTCCCCCCCCTCGCGCCCTTTTTGTGTTTCCCCCCCTCGCGCCCTTTTTGTGTTTCCCCCCCCTCGCGCCCTTTTTGTGTTTCCCCCCCTCGCGCCCTTTTTGTGTTTCCCCCCCCTCGCGCCCTTTTTTTGTTTCCCCCCCCTCGCGCCCTTTTTTTGTTTCCCCCCCCCCTCGCGCCCTTTTTTTGTTTCCCCCTCGCGAATTGGTTGTGCTCTGTGTCAAGCAAGCTAGCATGCTTGTAGAACCAGTGACTGTGACCGGACGGCAGCTCTACTGTGTAACATGGCAGACAGTAATAACAGCCTTTTGAATGGGGATGAAGGCAACGTCTGCAGCACAAATTTTTTTTTTCGTTTTTTTCTTCTTCTTCTTCAAGGGAAATGTTCCTAAAAATCCTTTACATTAGGGGCCATTGGTATGCTGCAGTGATGGAAATACTGACATATTGTAATTCTGTATTGCGTCTAGGAATACAATACTGGCTTCCCTTTTTTTCTTAATAACTTGAGAAGATATAAAAAAAAAAAAGTGCAATCTTTTTATTATAATGGCTTTGTGGAACCTGGTGTCTATTTGACATGCTAATGTCACAGATTACAATGGCTGTCATCACACGGCATTCACCAGCCGCGGTGGAAAATTGCCCATTCCGCTTTCAAATAAAAAATGTTGTGAAAAGCTTTAAAAATAGATGATTCAGAAATGATCCGGGATTCTGCAGCTATTTGTGACTTAAGGATCAGCAGCTGCCGTCTCCCCGCAACTTGTTTCCTTGTTTCAAGCAATTCCTTGTCAAATTGCTCTTCAATACGGGAATCGCAGAATGGGCTCAGACAAAAGCGGTTTATGAGAGAGCATCATGCTCTCCGCGGAAATGATCAGACACAAGCTGAGCTATTAGGGTGACATCTGCCTGCTCTCCATTGCGGAGCATAGGCTTAAAGTCGTCTTTTAACCCCTTAATGACCTGGCGCGTAAGGGATTTAAAGGGGCACAGGTTTGTAATTTTTTTTTTTTTCTTCCATAAATCAATATTACGAGTCAAATTAAGCAACTTAGGATATATTACAATCAGAGAAATCTGCTTCTTTCTCATCCTGGGACTGATCATTCCTTTTCAGATTTCTCATTTCCTGGTTAAAATTTGTCTCCTGTGAATACGGAATTTCCCATTATTGATATAGGAGATGACAGTTGGTGCTGATAAAGTTCTATGGAGAAAGGTAACAGTTATTGTAGAACTTAAAGTAGAAGGTCAGTGTCAACCTCTAGCTCCTCCGCTCTCCATAGAACTATATGTTACTCGTTAAATTGCGAGTTTCCCCCATTGACTTACATTGCACACGCTATTCGGAACGAATACACGAGTATTAGACAGTACTCGTTACGCGTATCGCGAGTACGAATAGTTAGATACTCGCTCAACTCTATTATTACATTAGATAACACAGGATCCACCAATTACAATAGGTGATGTCACAGCTCACCTCCTCCTTCAAAAATCTTTGCCTAAATTAGAGCATGCTCAGATAATGCCTCTATACAAATAAATAGGGTCGAAGTTAGTTTATTGCTTCTAGTGTCCGTGTAAATATCAGAAAGTAGGAACAAAATATTAGGCCTGGAAGCCAGTGGAAAATATATAATATACACACGGCGCCTGATGGGACATGTCATAATTTTTATTGGACGTGGTTTGGGTTAATTCAGTATGACATTGGACGCTTGTTGAGATCCATTAAATTCTTCATGTGCCGCCGTTCTGTGGTCTCCCAGTGAGGTTCTGTACAAAACAATAATTCCACTATGGGCATAAGTCCTGGCTAAAAAGCCGTTGTGCTGCTCAGACATATTGATGAGGAATCCTAGCAGTCCAGCAGATGACCTCCTTGCGCTTTCAGGGGAGTGCGCTCGTGAAATCTCTCCGGTGCATACTGATACACTATCTACAGTCGAAGTCCACCTTGTATTATTTTTGTCCGTTGCAAAGTCCTATTCTACAGCAGATGATCGGTGTAAATATGATTTGTATTGTGCCCATAGTACATTAAGTTATTGACCGCGCATCATTTGCTTATAGGGAGCAATGTGCTGCTAATGCAGATGATTGATTAGCCTCCTTTTAAAAATCATCACACCCAGTGAAATGGCGTTTTTCTCGTTCGTTAGATGTTTTCTCACTTGTTTAGACCGATGAGAAACATTAGGTTTTAACCAAAGTGCTCATTCCCCACGTATCAGCTCTTATAAACAAGCCTTTAGGCTATGTGCCCACTGGACAATGTACCTGCGGATATATCCGCAGGTATGTCCACTGGTTTCCCGCAGCAGCTCACCGAAATCCGCAGCTATCCATTGCTGCGGGAGTCTAGTGAAATATCTGCGGTAAACCTGCGGACATTCGTGCGCCTTAGGCAAGGTTCACATTTCCGTTGTTTTGCATCAGTCACATAGCTTGACGCTTTTGACTGATGCGTTGTATAGTGAGTGACAAGAATTGGAATTCATTGTCGCGAGAAAGCGGATTCCATTGTACTGTAAAACGAGTGATCGCTCACAGAAGCCGGTGGCCGGGAGATCAGCTGATCGCTCTCATAAGCCGGCCGCCGACTTTTGACAGCGATCAGCTGATTGCCCGGCGGCCGCCTTCTGTGAGAGATCAGCTGATCTCCCGGCCGACTGCTTTTGAGAGCGACTGATCGCTCTCAAAAGCGGGCGGCCGGGAGATCAGCTGATTGCTCACAGAAGCCAGCTGCCGAGCGATCAGCTGATCGTTCGGCCACCGAGAGAGAGAGCATGCGCAGCGAAATTAAAAGGATTCCACTGCTCAAAAAAGTTACATGCTGCGTTCCTGCCGCCCGACGGTCAGTCGTTCCATAACCGATCAGTCGGGGGGAGGATGCAACGCAGCATCATCAGTCACAATCTGCCGCTCATACAAGTCTATGGGAAACAACGGAATCCACCAAACGTATTACGTTGTTTATCAAAGCGGCGGATTGTGACTGATCATAAACAACGGAAATGTGATCCTAGCCTTACCTGCGGAAGTCCCGCCTCTATCTCCATAGTGGAGGGCCGGGACGTCCACAGCATATTCCGCAACCACACATACCGCAGCATGGACACATCACTCCCTATGTCCCATGGGATAACATGGGAAGTGTCTGGACTTGCTAAAACCTGCAAATTTATCTAGAAAATCCAGATAAATCCGCAGGTTTTCTGTGGCGGGTACGTTGTCCCGTGGGCACGTAGCCTTATAATCTTATTACACCTGGCTGATTACTGGCTTGTTCTTTGGCCGATTGCTTCTAAGTTTGTGGCCTAAAAAATAGCAATCTTCATCAGAACATCTTGAGAAAATCACACCCGTGCTGCTAATGTCATGCAATTTGTTTAAAAACTGAAAAATGATCACCATATATTGGTAATAAATGATCTAGCCCCCCACTTCTGCGTGCTCTTATGGTTGATGGAATGAATCGTATGTTTTGCACGATATAACATAAAGTTTGTTTTGTTGTTTCAACAGCCCAGTCCCTAAAGATCGAGATAAACTGTACTTCAAACTGAAGCAAGGACTGGAGAAGAAAGTGGTGATCACGATCCAGCAGGTGTCAAACAAGGAACTGGTAGTAGAGAGGTGAGCAAAGCTGAAAAGTCCTAAACCTATCACCTCTGTCTTAACTGGGTCATCCGGTTTATTGTTAATACTGTATTTTCCAGATTGTAAGACGCACTTGTTTCCCTCAAAACTGGGTGTAAAATAGGGGTGCATCTTAAAATGCGGTTATCGCTTACCGGGGTGGCGGTGGTGGGGCGGGGTCATGGGAGGCAGGGTCGGTGATACGGAGGGTGTCGCTGCAATGTCGCGGCGGGAGCATTGAGCTGATTTCGAACTCTGTTGAATCACCCACGGTTGACGCGATGAACTTCAAGAAAATGACTGCGGAGGCGGCGTGTGCGTAGATTGATGCAATGGATTTGAAGAAAATGGCCACAGCTGCCTTTCTGCGCATGCGCTGTATCCGTGGCCATTTTCTTGGAAGTCCATCACGTTAACCGTGGACGATTCAATAGAGTCCACAGTCAGATCAGGCGCCCACTTCCTCAGCGACACCCCAACCTGTGACCCTCCTGTGTCTTCCACTGCAGCGACACCCCCGTGGCACACCAGCATATCAATGGCGCCCGCTGCCGCGACACCCCCGGGCCGCAGTATTGCTGACCCTCCGTCCACTGACCCTTCTGAGACGCATTAACCCCTCCTCTGAGCCCACAGCATCGCTGACTCTGCCTCCTGTGAACTTCCTGAGACGCTGCCCCTGGTAGTCATTAGGATTAAGACACACTAGGATTATAAGACTGACTCTCATTTCAACATTAAAAATTATTTCTTACTATTGTCGTCCCCTAAATTTGGGATGCGTCTTATAATCCGGGGTGTCTGATAAACCGAAAAATATGGTTATTTTTATCGAAATGGGCACTTCTTGGTGAAATGGCTAGAATGCCATAAACATAATTCTGCAGCGCCTCTGTTTAGTGAGGTTCTGCGCAAAAAAATCCCAACCCCTTTTTAAAATTCCCTGCCGCCCTCAAATGCAGAGCATTAATTCCGGATGCAGTAGTCTCGTTGTCTATAGCTTTCTGGAGGGCGTTAGTCACGTTATTTACACAACTGCCTCGCTGGCAAATACTTGATGCTTTTAGTACTTGCAAATAAAGGATATTCTGCTTCCTCTTATGTTCGTACACAAACTCACAAGGGGTAAAGGTAACAAACTATAAAACTGCAACTGGCCCAGCCGGTTCCTGTACAGGCTAGAGATCCCAACCCCGCAGTCCCTAGTGGCTCTTGCGGGAGTTGTAATATTCTTGACCACAGACTAAACAATGGCAACTCGGACCTATGCTGCCTGATTGGCCATCGAGCACTTAACGTTCCTCCTCAGGAACCGGAGGGCAGAACCGAGTGTAAATTACCTACAGAAGGGAAGGTGTGCTGAAGAAGAAAGTGATCCCAGAGTGAGTAAGACAAATAACGAAATACAGAATACTAGAGAAGGTAAATATTACTAAGAATATACCGCCTACTCACTGACAACAAACATAGGAGCAGAGAGGTATCCTAGCTGGTCTTCCACTGACTGGCAGAAACTAACAGCAACATGGCTGGACTTCAAACTGAGAATATCACCATCAGGAAATACCAGCAGGGGGAAACTATTTAAAGCCGCACCCGAAAGGGGCTTGGGTAGATAAATGAGTAAATGAATGTACATGTTGCCTTAATAGAACCAAAACATAGATAAGAGAAACTAAACATCTGAAGAAAAGATGTCTGCTGTGGTCTAGCGCAGTGTTCCCCAACTCCAGTCTTCGAGGCCCACCAACAGGGTATGTTTTCAGGATTTCTTTAGTATTGCACAGGTGTTAATTTACTCATCTGCACAGGTAATGATTTCAACAGGTGCAATACTAAGGACATCCTGAAGATGTGCACTGTTGAAGGCTGGAGTTGCGGAACACTGGTCTAGCGGACAGAGAAGGTGACCACCGAGCACAAATATCCAAAAAGCTGACCTGCACATCCAACAAATGTGAACAGGTGCTAGCCGAAAAAACATAGTAACTATAAAATGCATACAGCTGCACACTGAAAAGCCAAAAATGTACAAAGGAAAATATGGCACTGCATTACTGCAAAAGAGATATTGCCTTTGGTTTCCGGGCTTGCATGCATTGGCCAATACATAAATTAAATATCTCTTCCATTTTCCCTTGTACATTTTTGGCTGTTCAGTTTCATATGACCACCGAGCACAGACTCATGGGTTCAAATCCAAATGGTTGTACTTGAAGGTGATTTTTCTTTTTTGGTGCTGCAGAATTGCAGCTATTAGCGTTTTCTAAACTGAAAATAGCCAAACGTTTTTAATATTTCCATGTATTTCCTCAAACTAAATAAAGAGAAAGTTGATGGAGCTTACATCTTGGTGTTTTACCCCGGGTCGTGAGAACAATTGATAGTTTTCATAAATGGCATTCAGGAACTTAAATTCCACAAGATCCATTCCTTATAGATTCTTTGTTTATTGTCATGGCTTCATGGATCTTATATTTGGATCTTGCCACAAATCCACTACATCTCTGCAGAGACTGTTCAAATTCTGCGGTGGATTGTTCTGCAGAATTACCCTGTTCATTGAAAGGGGAGAAAAAAAAATTCTGGACCCTTTTTTTACAATTTGATCAGCATGCTGTGGGTCTGCCAATACGTAACTTAGAGAATTGTAGAATATTAGAGTTGGAATGGACCTCTTGGATCATCTAGTCCAACCCCCTGCTCAAAGCAGGATTCACTAAATCATCCCGGACAGATATCCGTCCAACCTCTTTTTAAAAATTTCCATTGAAGGAGAACTCACAACCTCTCGTGGCAGCCTGTTCCACTCGTTGATCACCCTCACTGTCAAAGTTTTTTCTAATATTTAATCTGTCTCCTCCCCATCAGTTTCATCCCATTGCTTCTAGTCTTTCCTTGTGAAAATCATCTAAATCATTGATAAAGATGTTGAAGCACACGGGGCCCAGGACAGAGACCTATGGTACCCCGCTTGAGACAGTCTTCCAACTGGATGTGCAGCCATTTATGACCACTCTTTGACTCCGATCACTAACTTGCTTGCTGTTACACAATAAAAAGAACCCCCCCCCCTTCACTCTGTCCAGTAATTCTGCACCGCAAATCCACAGCTTGTGAGTTCGCCCCCAGTGTCACTATTTGGAAATGTCAAACAGAAGTGTGCAGCCAATGAAGGATAGTCTCCTCCACTCTCAGCTGCAAAATAATATTAACCAATCAATCCAAGAGTTTAGTTCTAAAATTTCTGAAAAAAAATAAATTTTGAAAAATCTGAGCTGAAGGCCAGTGTTTCAGAAATGAGGGCAGCAGGGCTATTCAGTATTCTAACCGTGCATTATTCTTTGCTTTTCTGCTATAAGTAACCTGTGGACCTGAATTAAGCTGTTTCTACTCGGTTTTTGTTGGACAGATAATGATGCCCAATGAACCTCATTGACCTATAATGGGATCCGTTAAGGTTCTGTTGTGGAGCGGGAGCAGCAAAAACTGGAGATTCTGATACAGCCTTTTTAATATTGATTTGCCAAAAGCCAGACAAATATGGCGGGGTAATGTCTACTTGGCTAATACTTCTTTCAATAACCAGCAAAGCAACTGACTCGACCGCCCCAGGGTCGGGGTACTCTGAACCGGGCCGGACTAGTCCGGGGATGTCAGCGGTGGCGGTGCCCGGCTCCTTGACCCTGGCGGAGTCTCAATAATAAAGGGAGGATGATGAGGGGAGTTGTATTTTTGGATAAGATGAAGTTCATGACCCTACCTGTGGTTTTGCAGCTATGAGGCTGCGGCTGCTGGACTGGACCTCCGGGAATGGTGTTAGCAGCTGAGGTATTTCTCCTCCCCGCAGGTGGAGCGGGTAACCCCGGGGCAACCGTTTGGAGAGTCAATGGTAGGGATCATGTAAACTTCAGCGGCATGAGCGGGATGTCTAGGACTTGTAGTACTTCTTGCAGTAATTGTCCAGGACTGACAGGGCGCGGGAAGAAGTAGGCGACACAGTGGCTGCGGTTCAAGATGTCTTTACTCACATTTTGTCTGATTGCCCGCAGGGTGCCGGTCTCCACCAAAATGGGCTCCAGGCGATCCCAAATTCCTCGGATCCCGGTGCTGG
Organism: Anomaloglossus baeobatrachus; assembly: GCF_048569485.1. NCBI lineage: Eukaryota > Metazoa > Chordata > Amphibia > Anura > Aromobatidae > Anomaloglossus > Anomaloglossus baeobatrachus. Next base: position 209,581,428 of record NC_134360.1, on the reverse strand, counting down.
TATTGTGACTGGTGGGGCCTTCCTCTAAGCACTTTGTTGTTTGAGTCCCCGTGGTTTGAAGCTACTTGGGGTCCCCTCCTGATCTTTTGTGAAAAAAGGTCCTGGTCCGTACGCAGGCAGCGTGAACCTCTCAATGGGTTGGACCTTTGTCCCAATTCCCAGGTTCTAGGTCTGCTGCTGTGCCCCAGACACTTTGGTAGGCCGAGAAACTTAAAATCTTCTGTCCCGGTAGATTTATTAGGCGAGCCTAAAGCATCCCCTAATCTAGGGCTCTACACCCCGTCTGTGCTCGGTCCTGTGAGTACCGACACTGTACTTTCCTAGCGACCGTTCACCTTTTTTCCACCAAAGTCACTAAATCAGCTTCTCTCTGGCCCAAAGTCCCTTCCTCACTCAGCGTCAACTCCTGACTGACTCCGTCAACTGTCACTTACCAACTTGGCTCCGCCCACTAAGCTCCACCCACTAGATGGTTCTAGGTACTGTGCATGGGGATTAAGTACCATAACCAGGTTACTGGTCGAAATGCATTAATGGGACTTGCCCCAGCCCTGATCTAATGTGTGAGCTAATAATGGGATGTGGTGTTATGTGATACCGGCACTAATCACCCAGGAATCCGTGATGAGCACAGCATCTAAAATCAGGTGCTGTACCCTGTGGCGACTGAAGCCTCAGGGGCGCCACAAAACACTATACCTTCCGCCAATTGTTTAAATGACTCAATCACTCACAAAGCAGTAAAAATTGAGCTCAAACACCGCTGTGCACGCACTCATGTAGGACCTGAGCACTTCTGAAGGCCCTTAGAGTGATCAGAAAGGGTCTCGGAACGTGACACACCAAGCAATCTATAGTGAAAGGGCTATAAAGAAAACCTATACCTCCTCCGAGATGCAGCACTTTTTGATGGGCCTGCGATATAACATATACATTAAGTAGAAGCTTAAAATCGTAGCTCCATTTTAGAGTTTTTCTCCTTGGATTTTGTTCCCACTGCTTTTATGATTTGCATGATGATTTATAGGAGTCAGGACCGATTTATTACAAATTGTCATGGGTAGTTATGATCCTCGACTTACCATCATAGATTCAACTTTTTTTTTTTTTTTTTTTATTTGTTGCTGTGTTTTTTTCAACTCATAGTAATTAAATTGGGGGGGACGGCATAAAAAATGCATGCATTTTACTCAGCAGTTTTTCTGCCAAAACTTTTTTTTTTGCTACAGAAAAGACGCCACATGTGATCATAACCCTTAACTGCCCTCCTGACTACAGAAAATTCTGATTTTATAACTTAGAGTACAGGCAGAACGTGTTTTTTTTTTTTTTTTTAAAGGGAACCTGTCACCAGGATTTACCCCTATGAGCTTCGGCCACCACCAGTGAGCTCTTATATACAGCATTCTGTAATACTGTATATAGAGCTAGGGCTGTTCTGTAGAACGTAAAAATTACCTTTATTATACTCCCCTACGAGGCGGTCCGGTCTGATGGGTGTCGCTGCTCTCTGTTTGGCGCCTCCTCAATCATTTGCAGTCACGGTCTTCCTTTTCAGTCCCGTGTGCATGACACGTCCTACGTCATCCACATAGAGTCTACCATTGCGCACTTGTGCATGCATAGTTTGATCTCCCTGGATGAGAGCAGAGCAAAGTACAGAAATGTGCAGGCGCAAGGAAAGGACAAAGACGGCCGGCGCATGCTCACTACAGTACTTTAATCTGACCTCAGCAGGGCATATGAAAGTGCACCTGCGCAGGAGTTCAGTAGTTGCCTCTGTGTGGATGACGTAGGACATGTCAGCCACATTGGGCTGAGAAGGAGAACGGCCATCGCACAAGATGGGAGGTGCCGGACCGAAAACAACAACCCCCATCGGATCGGGCCGGACCACTCCCTAGATGAGTATAATAAAGGTGTTTTTATGTTATGTTCTGTCCAGTTCAAAACACTAACCATGACTTAAAAAGCCATGCACAACCTGTCTCCTCCCTACATTTGTGACCTAGTCTCCCGGTACCTACCTGCACGCAACCTCAGATTTTCACAAGATCTCCTTCTCTGCTCCTCTCATCTCCTCTTCCCACAATCGCGTACAAGATTTCTCCCGTGCATCCCCCATACTCTGGAACACTCTACCTCAGCATATCAGACTTTTCTCCCACCGTGGAAAGCTTCAAGAGGAACCTCAAGACCCACCTCTTCCAACAAGCCTACAACCTACAATGGCCCTCAGTCCAGTAGACCACTGCGCAACCAGCTCTGTCCTCACCTATTGTATCATCACCCATTCCCTGTAGACTGTGAGCCCTCGCGGGCAGGGTCCTCTCTCCTCCTATACCAGTCTGTTTTGTCCTGTTAATGATTGTTGTACGTATACCCTCTCTCACTTGTAAAGCGCCATGGAATAAATGGCGCTATAATAATATATAATAATAATAATAATGTTATACAGAGCGGTTTGGGCAATTATATACAGTATTCTAGAATGCTGTATATAAGAGCTCACTGGTGGTGGCCACGGTTTATAAGGGAAAAACTTGTGACAGGCTCCCTTTAAGCAATTTAAATAAGAAAAATAATTAAAAAATTTTCTGATGTAGATTTGGGTCCAAGAATATAATAAAAATCTCGCTCTGCAGATCAATGCTGTTTTGATCTCCATATGAAATACTGTAAATTAATCTTTGGTTCAGGGAGAGAAATGTAGAAAAATACGGAGCAAAAGATGTAAAATCAACGAGCACAAATATAGATTAAGATGGTGGTCTGTAACTTCAGAAAGGACAACATCCGAGGCAAAACTATCGAATAAAGTACCTTTTCCCTTAGTGTTATTGCTGTAGACCGTTCTATTCCGTGTTACAATGGTTACATTTTGCTACACTACGTATTTTGATAATATAAAGTCTATTCCTGCTGGTTTTGTCTGTACCTTTTTTACTCGTTTTTATAGCTCGTAAGCCCCAGACCGATATGTTAGTATTCCAGCAGGTGGAGGTATAGTCTAATAAAACATCTGACGACCAGTAAATGGAGCGCTGGATGATTGCGTTATAGATACACTGGTTCTGATGACTGGGATCATTTCACCGACCATGTCTTTGAGCTTCTCGTGATCTTGTTGCTATAGACGAAAAAAAAAAAAAGTTAAAGTCATCCTAATGAATGAGGTTGGAATTATAAGCAATGTTTTGTACAAATCTCGCAAGAGAAACTTATTTTTTTTTAATGATCGCCACCTTATATCGGGGCTCTGCTCCCATCTGAAAATTTAAGGGTGCGTCTAACTGAGCGTTCCGCTGCAGACTTGTCGACACACTAAAATCCTCAGCAAGTGGAATGGATGTTGGTTGAGTTTTGATGCATTTTTGAGTGCAGTTTTGTCACAAAGCTGCATGCAAAACCAAGCAAAGTCAATGAGGAGAATCTTGAAGTTTTGTGCACATGTCCATTCTTTCAGCAGTTTTGCAATTTTCAAAAAAAAAAAAAAAAAAAATGCACTATTTTGTTTCTGGCAAGAAATGCAGATTTGGTGCAAACATTTCTGCAATCAAAGACTTGTGTATGAAATGTTAACCTTAAAGGGAATGATCCTAATGATATAGGTATGCTGGGGTGCAAAGACTAGAACAAAATTTATCTTTATTCACTGGTCTGTTGCTTGGTACTTTTGGGTCCTTGCGGTGCGATGGCATGTATAGACAGACCAGCCTTGGCGCCTGCAGTGCACTTGCCAACCTAGCCCATCAGCCTTTGATTGCTGGCGTATCATATAGGAGAGCAGCAAATAAAATATTGTGAGAAGTTTGCAGGGACGCCTGGAACAGTATGCAGGGGCGCCCGGAACAGTATGCAGGGGCGCACGGGAACGGATTGCTCGGATCCTGAATTGGAATGACAAACTTCTGCCGTCACATTTTAATAACTGGATTTCTGACGACTGTTTCTGTAGCGCCCCTGAAGCCATCAGGGTGCTACGAGGTTCTGCATCCCCCACAAGGATGCATGGCCTACCCCCTAGGGACCCGGAGACCAAGTGCCAGTAACACCAAAAACCCAGGTAATCCCAGTTTTTCCCCAACAATCCCCCATTAAATGGTACTTGGCTAGGGTCAGACCAATGGATGGCCGCCTAGAGATGGAGCCAATCCAGTCCACTAGTTGACCAGGTGGGAGGGGCAGACTGTGGAGAGAGGAGAGTAGTCAGACAAGTGTGAGACAGGCGAGAGTGAAGTTGTTAGTTAAGTGACGTTCTGATTAATGTTAATGTTAACCTGGTACCCAGGAGAGTAGTTGCCGGTGGAGTACAGTGGAGTGCTCCCGGAACTAAGCACTGACTGGGTACAGGACCCTAGGACAGGAAAGAGCTCCATGCCGACCTGTTAACACCTGCACAGCGAGGGGACCTTGATGACCCTAAAAATCCGAAGACTCTGTAGCAAAGGGAGAACCGGGGACAGGACCAGAGACTCCAACCCCAAAGGGTTCACGCTACTGTCAGGCGGCCAGAAGTGGACAAACCACAGAACGGGGACCTCCAGTTAATCTACGCCACGGGAACCCATTTCCCAGAGACAGGTGCAGGTGAAGAAGGTACCAGAGTACTGAACTGGCACTGGGACGAAGGGGACCTGAAACCATCTGGCCTCGGGTAACCTGGTACCACCTACCAGCTGTGAGTAAAAACCAGTTGCACTATACCTCTGTGTGGACTAGTTTCTTCCTACAACCGTCACAACACCCATCCTCTGAGGCCCAGCCCTGCTTGCGGAGGGCCTACCATCCGGGCTGCAATTACCACCGGCCACAGTAGTGACATTCTGCAGCGGCGGCTCCACATATATATTGCCACAACACCTCAAGTGGCATCACGTATGAACACTAACCTAAATCCTCTTTAAATACACCCCATTATAAAAAGGGCCCAGGGCACGGAACCGGGCAACGGCCACCCCAGTGACATTGCCAAGAGAGACACTGCTCGGGATAGAGTACCCCATATCCCTGGGCGCGACATTTCCCTTTAACAAATGTCTCCCTAAGTGCATCTGTTTCACCAGAAGTGTGTGTACAAATGGAGTTTTTTTTTTTTTTTTTTTTTTTTTTTTAGCTAAAAAATTCACATTTGAAAATTGCATCTTAAAAGCACACGGATCTTGGTGCAGTTTGCTATTTTGGTGCATTTATTTTTTTTCAGCATGGTTTTTTTTATTTCATTCTTAATTATTTTAGGAAGTGAATTAAATTGGTTTCTTTGTATGCTTCCATTACAAAAACCTTGTCAAAGCCTACATATTTTTGCCGCAGTTTACATATAGAAAGCATGCAAAGAATCAACATGATGCTTTAACATGCAGTAATACCAGTTGTAAAAAAGCCATAGGGGCACTATAGGCACCGTTTCCCATTAAAATGAATGAGGAGCTTGTTACAAGCCGGTTTTGGGGGTTGAATGTGAGCTAACACTATGAAAATTCCTGAACATACCCTAACAGTAAGAGGCCGTCATTCTTTTTGGGTTGGATCAATGTTTTTGGAACGAGGCCTGTCCGAGCAGACTGGTCTAATGTAACTGATGAACGGCAAGTGTCGAATGTGTCTGTTCTTAGAAAGCCGTATGCAAGAAACGTTTTCCCGTCCTTTATTCATCATCAGAATTGGCGCTAAAATAATCAGTGTAAAATGCATTTCAGCCGGCAGGGGTTTGTCTTTCTGCTTCATCCAGTTGTAGAACACATTCAGTCACCGTTCAGATGTATTAAATTAATGCCTTGTAAAATCCTCATGCAGAGGTGTGAAAGACGGGCACAATTATATGGGAGTCACATCTACCAGAATGACTAGTATTTGTCCTTTTTTTGTGGTTTCATAGTTTGCTTGTTCTTGTTTTTTTTTTTTTTGTTTTTGTTTTTAAGCTTTCAGGTGGAATTTCTTTTTAATATTAAATTGTGATAAGTGTTGCATATTTAAGAATATAGATCTGGTGGTGCTGGACAAGACATGGACTTGTTCACACAATGGCCTTCACAGTTTAAAAATTCGGATGTGCCTTAGGCTATGTGCGCACTAGGCCGTTTTACCCGCGGATTTGCTGCGGAAATTTCTTGAGAAATGTCTGCAATCTTTGTGCAGACCTTTCCCAGCAAATCCTATGAGGAAAAAAAAATAGCTGTGCGCACGCTGCGGATTTTTCTCAACAAATTTCCTTGAAGATTTTCTTGAAAAGTTCTTGAGAAAATGAGCATGTCAATTCTTTTCCGCAGGTACCTGCGGATTTCTGCCGTACAGCCTGCAAAATCCCCAGGGAACAACCTGCGGGAAAATCGCGGCTAATCCGGATTTGGTGCGTATTTTTTCCGGAGGTCCGGAAATCTTCCACTCCCAGAAGTTTCTCAAGAAATTTTCTTGAGAAACTTCACATTTCTAGTGCGCACATAGCCTTAGGCTATGTTCACACACTGCATTTTTACCTGCGTTTTTGGTCCGTTTTTGCTGCAGAAATTTTTTGAGAAATTCTTGTAACCTTTCTGCAGACATTCCCCAGCAAAACCTATGGCAAAAAAAATTAGCTGTGCGCACACTGCGTTTTTTTCTTAAGAAAATTCTTTCAGTAGATTTTTTTTAAGAAAAAGAATGAGCATGTCACTTCTTTTCTGCAGCTAACTGCGTTATTTGCCATAGATAATTGGCACAATAACGCAGGGAGCAACCAGCGGTAAAAGCGCACCAAAAACGCGGCAAAAATGCAGGTGCGTTTTTTAACGCAGGTGCACTAATCCTTCACTCTTAAGAAATTTCTTAAGAAAAATCATTTTTCTAGTGTGAACATAGCCTAAAGGTACCATCACACATAACGAGATCGCTGCCGAGTCACGGTTTCTGTGACGCAGTAGCGATCCCGTTAGCGATCTTGTTATGTGTGACATCTACCAGCGATCAGGCCCCTGCTGTGAGATCTTTAGTCATTGCAGAATGGTCCAGGCCATTTTCTTCAAAGGTGATGTCCTGCTGGGCAGGACACATCGCTGTGTTTGACACTGTGTGACAGGGTCACAGTGACTGCTGAGATCGTTATACAGGTCGCTCCTGCATCGCTGGTAAGATCGGACTGTGTGACATCTCACCAGCGACCTCCCAGCACCTTACCAGCCATCCCTATCAGGTTGCATCGTTTTCGGGATCGCTGGTAAGTCGTTGTGTGTGACTGGGCCTTTAGTTTGGGATTAAAGGGAACCTGTCAGGTCCCATATGCGCTCTAATCTACAAGCAGGGTGATGTGTGGCCTAGAAACCCCTTCCTATCCCACCCTGTGTTGTAATATCGTGTAAAATTAATTTATAAAAAGTGTTTTACAACTTACCTGTACCCTATGTAAATGAGCAGAAGGACTAGTCCCCAGGGCGTCGCTTCGCCCCATCTAGTTTGCCCTCTTTCCGTGGTATCATGCCCCTGTGGGCGTGATACCATGGGTTTACATGAGCAACGTCATCATCAGCTCCTGGAATCCCGCGCGTGAGCGCTTCTCATTCACGCAGCCTTCTTAGCTGGGTGTTTGCTTGTCGGCTTCACAAGCACACTGCTCATGACTGGAAGACTCCTGTGGTTCCAACCGTGCTCAGAGGACGTCTAAAGCCACCAAGAAAACACCCGGCTAATAAGGGGTTTTTAGGCCATACATCGCCCTGCTTGTAGGTTAGAGCGCATATCGGACCTTACAGGTTCCCTTTTAAGATGGTTTTCCAGACTTTGATATTATTGACCTGGCATTAATAGAGGACATCAGTGTCAGATTGCAGGGGCTTTGCTAATTTGCCATTCTGCAGCGGCCGGGTGTCAAGGATGGCACAGCTCCCCTTTATGGTGTAGAGGTCATTCTTCAGTTTCTGCGGCTCAGCTCCCTTTCACTTTAATAGAAGTTGTGCCGCAATACATGAGAACAACCACTACATAGTGTACTGAGGAGTTCTTCGTCCGTCCATTGCTGGGGGTTCTGGGTGTTGCACCTTCATAAATCTGGTTTTGATGACTTATCTCAAAATACGCCATCCACATCTAAGCCACAGAAAATTCCTGTAAAAGGTTTTTGGGTTTCTTTGCAAATGGCAGGGATGTTTTTAAAAGGGTAAAATCAGGCAAGCTCATCTGCTCCTACCCCTGCAGATCCAGAGCAGCCCACTCCGGCACGGGAGGTGATCTCCTGTTTGGTCCTCCTGAGTGCTGAGGTTTGTGATTGTCCTGTTATGATCACATGGAGGAGAGTTTGACATGCACAAACAAGGCACTTTGCACTGACATCTATGGGAATTATGACAGTAGCTTGGTCAGTGACTCCCTTAAGTTTGAATGGTGCAACCAACAGCTCTCTCCTGACTCCCCCATACACAGGATCGCGCGGCTCCCCGAGTGCTCCGTTCTCAGTTAACAGCAGCTTATCCCGCTGCCGAACAAAATGATCATATGGTTGAATTCCAACTGCATAAAACTTATGTCCCCTTTTATCTGTCATAGGACCCCATACACATTAAATGGTTTGCCGATCCCTCTAAAATTGGCAGGTTTGGATGACCTATCTAATGTGTATGGTGGCCTTCATACGTATTTGTGCTGCAGGGCACCTGATCGGATCACTAAATGGCCATCAGATATGGTGGGTGATTTCTGCTCCCTACATTTTTTGGGTGGTGAACTCTCCACGACGTGGGTCCTTTTGTCCTTCCTATAATCTGTCTTTGCTTGTGAATAAAGGGGTATTCCCATCTCACAGATCATATCCCTGTAGTAGGTATAATATTATTAGCAAATACCTCCAATTAGAAATGTAGTATAGTTCTCCTGATTAGCTATGTCTCTTACCTCATGTGCAGGGCATTGCAGTAGCTTAGGTATCCATGGTTATGACCACTCATATAGCGACAGTTAGTTACTAGTGGTCATAACCTTAGTTACCTAAGCTGCTGTAATGCCCTGCACATGAGGTAAGAGACATAGCTAATCAGAAACACTATACTATATTTTTAATTGGAGGGATTTGTTAATATTGGGATAGGATCTTGGAGATGGGAATATACTTTTAATACCCGCTCTTTGTGATGCATAAACCTGGCTAAGGATAACCATATTTTTTATGGTATGTCGTATTGTAGTCATATGGTTGAAGCATTTTTTTTTTTTTTTTTTAATTAAAAAAAAAAACCCAAAACACAATAAATGGCAACTAACTACAATTTCTTCCTCTGAGCCACAAAAATGGCTGTGGGGGCTGTGAACACCTTGGATGAAAGGTTAAATGGCTGTCGTCTCCTCATTGATTGTTTCAGGCCTTTGTCATGGAAACTGGCGTTTTGATATTCCGCAGTGAATGAGTCGGATGCCGGCGTTTGTCCGGATACAACATTAGGGCACGATTTTATTTAAAACGATCCCGGCTTATTGTTGTGAGTATGTGTCACCGGTGGATGATGTCACCTCACCCGCCAGCCCGCTCGGCTGCCAGCCTTTATATTGCTGTCATCGGGAAAAGCATTGTGGTTTTTCGAGAGGAAGGCGGCCTACCGTGAGTGCATTGTGTTACGCGGTGATTTCTATATATTTCTATGGTGGATCCTTCAGTCCCACCTGTATAATTAGTGTTATTATATCGGCCTCAATAAAGTTCTTTAGGTCCTCATCGCCCTCCCTACTTATTACTATGTGCTCTTGCTGCATCTGATATGGTCATGACGAATCATATTAATATTGTTAATTAAATAGTGACTTTTTTGGGGTTTTCATCTCGTTTATTGGTCTTGTGGAAAAATCTGCCCCTTTTTTAGTTTTTGCCAGTTCTTGTTATTAGTGTAAAGGGGGCTTTACACGCTACGACATCGCTAATGCGAACTCGTTGGGGTCACGGAATTGGTGACGCACATCCGGCCGCATTAGCGATGCCGTTGCGTGTGACACCTATGAGCGATTTTGCATCGTTGCAAAAACGTGCAAAATCGCTCATCGGTGACATGGGGGTCCATTCTCAAAAATCGTTACTGCAGCAGTAATGAGGTTGTTCCTCGTTCCTGCGGCAGCACACATCGCTGCGTGTGACGCCGCAGGAACGAGGAAGTTCTCCTTACCTGCCTCCCGGCCGCTATGCGGAGGGAAGGAGGTGGGCGGGATGTTCGTCCCGCTCATCTCCGCCCCTCCGCTTCTATTGGGCGGCGGTTCAGTGACGCAGCTGTGACGTCGTTGTGACGCTGAACGAACCGCCCCCTTAGAAAGGAAGCGGTTCGCCGGTCACAGCGACGTCGCCGGGCAGGTAAGTAGTGTGACAGGTCTGGGCGATATTGTGCGACACGGGCAGCGATTTACCCGTGTCGCACAACAGATGGGGGCGGGTACCCACGCTAGCGATATCGGTACCGATATCGCAGCGTGTAAAGTAGCCTTAAGACCTTATTAGTGTATGATGGCATTATATACAGTTTTCTTTTTCGCTCCTAATTGGGAGACCCAGACAGTGGGTGTATAGCTACTGCCCTCTGGAGGCCGCACAAAGAACTACACTTAAAAGTGTAAGGCCCCTCCCCTTCTGGCTATACACCCTCCCGTAGGAGTACAGATTCCTCAGTTTTAGCTTTGTGCGCAAGGAGGTCAGACACGCACGCATAGCTCCATTGTTTTTAGTCAGCAGCAGCTGCTGACTATGTCGGATGGAAGAAAAGAGGACACATATAGTGTCCCCAGCATGCTCCCTTCTCACCCCACTGTATGTCGGAGGTGTTTGTAAGGTTGAGGTACCCATTGCGGGTACGGCGGCAGGAGCCCACATGCTGATTCCTTCCCCATCCCTTTTTACAGGGCTCTGGGTGAAGTGGGATTTACTGGTCTCCAGGCACTGAGACCGGGCTCCATCTACAGCCCCTGGACAAGATGCTGGATGGAGCGGAGTACATCAGGGACATGGCCCTGCATCCTCAAGGTACTCTGTGTCCCCGTGCAGGCGCTCACACCGCAGCATGCTGGGTGTTGTAGTGCGCCGGGGGACATCAGCGCTACGGCGCTTGTGCCATGGCCTCATTCAGCTTAGCTGAAGCAGGCACACTTCCAGGAATCGGTCGCGCCGGCCGCTGGGACTGCGGCGCGGCTGGCACTTGTGGTGCGCCGGGGACTTCAGCGCGGCCCGCGCTTTTACGGCGGCCGCGCTGATAACTCGAGTCCCCGGCTTTTGCGGCCTGCTTCCGTTCGTTCCCGCCCCCGGACCTGCCAGTCAGGAGAGGGGCGGGACGCTGGCCACATCTAGAGATCGGTCATGCCGGCCGCTGGGACTGCGGCGCGGCTGGCACTTGTGGTGCGCCGGGGACTTCAGCGCGGCCCGCGCTTTTACGGCGGCCGCGCTGATAACTCGAGTCCCCGGCTTTTGCGGCCTGCTCCCGTTCGTTCCCGCCCCCAGACCTGCCAGTCAGGAGAGGGGCGGGACGCTGGCCAGTGCATCAGCGCTGAGGGCTGGAGTCGTTTTTACATACTCCAGCCCTCACAATCGGCACAGAGGGGACACTGTTTCCCGCACTTTTGTTTGGGAACTCCCACGGACCGCCCCTCTCCACAGACGCCGGCAGCCATTCCTGCTGACACGCTGAGCTGCAGAGGGGAGCCGGGGAGACCCAGACAAGGATTTCTGCAGCCTCTTACCCGCTATTCAGCGGGCGGTAAGCAGCCCTCAGGGCTCACCCCTCTTGTGCCAGTAGTATTCTTAGTATTTTGTTGCTACAAATACTTGGTATTACATAGCGCTGGTCGCCCTTTGGCTATAGACTCTCTCACATTCAGAGAGCCAGCAGCATGTCGTCCGCAAAACGCAAGGGTGCCAAAGCACAGACATTATATGCTTCCTGCACCGCATGTGGGACTTTTCTACCGGCAGGCTCCACAGACCCCCATTGTGTGCAGTGCTCGGCCCCTGCGGCGCTTGCACAGCCGGGGCCTCTGCTGGACGTGACCCAGGGTGTACCACCTGTGAATGCTGTCCAGGTGACAGGCACTGAGTTTGCAGCTTTTGCTGACAGAATGTCTCTCACTATGTCACAAATTCTTGACACATTGCGAGCTAGGCCTGTACTTCAGGCCACGGACACTGTGCAATCATTGCCCCCTGGTCCCCCTCAGCTCCAAGCTCCGGGGCGGGCATATACACCTCAGGGTGAAGACTCTGACTCGGACGATGGCCCCGGGCAGCCTAAGCGGGCTCGCTATGACGGGCCTTCACATTCATCCCAATGGTCAGGATCCCAGCGAGATGAATCTATGGGTGATGAGGCGGACGTAACTGATCAGGATTCTGATCCTGGAACCGCTCTCAATCTAGATACACCAGATGGTGACGCCATAGTTAATGATCTTATATTTAACATCAATAAGATGTTAAATATTTCCCCACCAGCTCCTCTTGTGGAGGAGTCAGCTTCGCAGCACGAGAGAATCCATTTCAGATACCCTAAGCGTACTTTAAGCACTTTTCTGGACCACGCTGACTTTAGAGACGCAATCCAGAAACCCCACGCTTATCCTGAAAGGCGTTTTCCTAAACGGCTTAAAGATACACGCTATCCTTTTCCCCCTGAGGTGGTCAAAGGTTGGACCCAGTGTCCAAAAGTGGATCCTCCAATTTCCAGGCTTGCAGCTAGATCCTTGGTTGCAGTTGAAGATGGAGCGGCACTTAAAGATGCCACTGACAGGCAGATGGAGCTCTGGCTGAAATCCATCTATGAAGCGATTGGAGCGTCATTAGCGCCTTCTTTTGCAGCCGTATGGGCACTCCAAGCTATCTCAGCCGGGCTTGCGCGAGTTGACTCCGTCACACGTGCATTTGCCCCGCAGGTAGCACCATTGACCTCGCAAATGGCGGCATTCGCGTCGTACGCGATTAATGCTGTTCTTGACGCTACAAGCCGCACGGCAGTGGCGTCAGCCAACTCCGTTGTTTTGCGTAGGGCCCTGTGGTTGAGACATTGGAAAGCAGATTCTCATTCCAAGAAGTGCTTAACCAATTTGCCTTTTTCTCGTGACCGATTGTTTGGAGAGCGTTTGGATGAAATCATCAAACACTCCAAGGGTAAGGACTCATCCTTACCGCAACACAGACAAAACAGACCCCAACAGAGGAAGGGTCAGTCTGGTTATCGGTCCTTTCGAGGACCGGGCAGGTCCCAATTCGCATCGTCAAAAAAGACTCAAAAGGACCAGAGACGCTCAGATTCTTGGAGGTCTCAGTCACGCCCAAAAAGGGCAGCCGGAGGAACCGTTGCCAAAACGGCGTCCTCCTGACTTGAGGTCTCCGATTCCCACACCCGTGGTCGGTGGGAGGCTTTCCCACTTTGGCGACATCTGGCTGTCACACGTCAAAGACCGTTGGGTGAGGGATATTCTGTCTCACGGGTACAGGATAGAGTTCAGTTCTCGTCCGCCAACTCGTTTCTTCAGAACTTCTCCCCCACCAGACCGAGCCGATGCTCTGTTGCAGGCGGTGGCCGCTCTAAAAGCGGAAGGAGTGGTGACCTCTGTCCCTCTTCAGGAACAAGGTCACGGTTTTTACTCCAATCTGTTTGTGGTCCCAAAAAAGGACGGATCGTATCGGCCCGTCCTGGATCTAAAGTTGCTCAACAGACACGTAAAAGTCAGGAGGTTCCGGATGGAATCCCTACGCTCCGTCATAGCCTCAATGTCTCAAGGAGATTTTCTAGCATCAATAGATATCAAAGATGCGTATCTCCACGTGCCGATCGCACCAGAGCATCAGCGTTTCCTACGCTTCGTCATACACGACGAACACCTGCAGTTCGTAGCGTTACCTTTCGGTCTGGCAACAGCCCCCCGGGTCTTCACCAAGGTCATGGCAGCAGTAGTAGCTGTTCTGCACTCGCAGGGTCACTCGGTCATCCCGTATCTAGACGACCTGCTTATAAAGGCACCCTCTCAAGAGGCATGCCAACACAGTCTGAAAGTGGCACTAGACACTCTCCAGAGTTTCGGGTGGATTATCAACTTTCCAAAGTCTCATCTAACCCCGACCCAATCTCTGACTTATCTTGGCATGGAGTTTCATACTCTCTCAGCGATAGTGAAGCTTCCACTGGACAAGCAGTGCTCGCTGCGGACTGGAGTGCAATCTCTCCTTCAGAGCCAGTCGCACTCACTGAGGCGCCTCATGCATTTCCTAGGAAAGATGGTAGCAGCAATGGAGGCAGTCCCGTTCGCGCAGTTTCATCTGCGCCCTCTACAATGGGACATTCTACGCCAATGGGACGGGAAATCGACGTCCCTCGACAGGACTGTCTCCCTCTCTCAGACTGCCAAGGACTCTCTGCGTTGGTGGCTTCTCCCCGCCTCATTGTCACAGGGAAAGTCGTTCCTTCCCCCGTCCTGGGCAGTGGTCACGACGGATGCGAGCCTATCAGGGTGGGGAGCGGTGTATCTCCACCACAGGGCTCAGGGGATGTGGACTCTGGAAGAGTCCACCCTGCAGATCAATGTTCTGGAAATCAGAGCAATCTATCTTGCCCTGCGAGCCTTCCAACAATGGCTGGAAGGCAAACAGATTCGGATTCAGTCGGACAATTCCACGGCGGTGGCGTACATCAACCACCAAGGGGGAACACGCAGTCGCCAAGCCTTTCAAGAAGTCCAACGGATTTTGACGTGGGTGGAAAGCAGAGCGTCCACCATATCCGCAGTTCACATCCCAGGCGTGGAAAACTGGGAAGCAGACTTTCTCAGTCGCCAGGGCATGGACGCAGGAGAATGGTCTCTTCACCCGGACGTGTTTCAGCAGATCTGTTGCCGCTGGGGGACGCCGGACGTCGATCTGATGGCGTCACGACACAACAACAAGGTCCCAGTTTTCATGGCACGGTCTCACGATCACCGAGCACTGGCGGCAGACGCCTTGGTTCAGGATTGGTCGCAATTCCGACTCCCCTATGTGTTCCCACCTCTAGCATTGTTACCCAGAGTTCTCCGGAAAATCAGGTCCGACTGCCATCGAGCCATACTCGTCGCTCCAGATTGGCCAAGAAGGTCGTGGTACCCGGATCTGTGGCATCTCACGGTAGGCCAACCGTGGACACTACCAGACCGTCCAGATTTGCTGTCTCAAGGGCCGTTTTTCCATCTGAATTCTGCGGCCCTGAACCTGACTGTGTGGCCATTGAGTCCTGGATCCTAGCGGCCTCAGGTTTATCTCATGAAGTTGTTGCCACAATGAGACAGGCTAGAAAACCATCCTCAGCTAAGATCTATCACAGAACGTGGAAGATATTCTTAGCGTGGTGCGTGGCTCAAGGGTTTTCTCCCTGGCCATTTGCATTGCCAACTTTTCTTTCCTTCCTGCAGTCTGGGTTGGAAAAAGGCTTGTCGCTTAGCTCTCTTAAGGGTCAAGTCTCCGCGCTATCCGTATTCTTTCAGAAGCGCTTGGCACAGCTTTCTAAAGTACGCACTTTTCTCCAAGGAGTTTGTCATATCGTTCCTCCTTACAGACGGCCATTGGAACCCTGGGATCTGAACAAGGTTCTCATTGCTCTCCAGAAGCCGCCTTTCGAGCCTTTGAAAGAGGTTCCCCTTTCTCGGCTTTCACAAAAGGTAGTTTTTCTTGTGGCGGTCACGTCTCTTCGAAGAGTGTCCGAGCTAGCGGCGTTATCTTGCAAATCTCCCTTCCTGGTGTTTCACCAAGACAAGGTAGTACTGCGTCCAATTCCAGAGTTTTCTCCCAAGGTGGTTTCTTCCTTTCATCTCAATCAGGATATCACTTTACCATCTTTGTGTCCGCATCCAGTTCACCAATTTGAAAAGGGTTTACATCTGTTGGACCTGGTGAGAGCACTCAGGATTTACATTTCTCGCACGGCGGCTCTACGCCGTTCTGATGCGCTCTTTGTCCTAGTCGCTGGTCAGCATAAGGGATCGCAAGCTTCCAAATCCACCCTGGCGCGGTGGATCAAGGAACCAATTCTTCACACATACCGTTCTGCTGGGCTTCCGATTCCATCTGGACTGAAGGCCCATTCTACCAGAGCCGTGGGTGCGTCCTGGGCATTGCGGCATCAGGCTACGGCTCAGCAAGTGTGCCAGGCGGCTACCTGGTCGAGTCTGCACACGTTTACCAAACACTATCAAGTGCATACCTACGCTTCGGCAGATGCCAGCCTAGGTAGACAGGTCCTTCAGGCGGCGGTGGCCCACCTGTAGGAAGAGGCTGTCTGACAGCCCGTTCATGTGGTATCTTTTTACCCACCCAGGGACTGCTTTTGGACGTCCCACTGTCTGGGTCTCCCAATTAGGAGCGAAAAAGAAGAAGGGAATTTTGTTTACTTACCGTAAATTCCTTTTCTTCTAGCTCCAATTGGGAGACCCAGCACCCGCCCTATTTGTTCTTAGGGTTTCGTTTTTCGGGTGCACATGTTGTTCATGTTGTTTCTTAAGTTCTCCGATCATGTTATCGGATTGAATTTGTTTTTGAAACTGTTATTGGCTTTCCTCCTTCTTGCTTTGGTACTAAAACTGAGGAATCTGTACTCCTACGGGAGGGTGTATAGCCAGAAGGGGAGGGGCCTTACACTTTTAAGTGTAGTTCTTTGTGCGGCCTCCAGAGGGCAGTAGCTATACACCCACTGGCTGGGTCTCCCAATTGGAGCTAGAAGAAAAGGAATTTACGGTAAGTAAACAAAATTCCCTTCTTCTTCATCGTTCCTTATGGGAGACCCAGACCATGGGTGTATAGCTTCTGCCTCCGGAGGACACACAAAGTACTACACTAAAAAGTGTAGCTCCTCCCTCCGAGCATATACACCCCTTGGATAACCAAATATAGCCAGTTCAATGCTTTGTGTTCAGGAGGTCACACACACATGCATTCTCTTTTGATTTTTGATTTTTCATTTTTGATTTTAAAGAATTAGAAGAAAAGCGGGTCCAAGCCTGGACTCCCGGCATGTCCCTTCTCACCCCACTGTGTCGGCGGTGCTGTTAAGGTTGATTTTACAAGGCTGGAGCCTTACATGCCGCGCTCCTTCACCATCCCTCGGGCTCTGGCTTGAAGTGGGAGCCATCACGGTTCTCGCTGCTTTGCAGGAGACCGGTCTCCATCCGCAGCCCTTTCAGGACCCTGCCAGACGGAGCGCTCATCCCTCAGGGACCTGGCCCTGCGTCTCATAAGCTAAGTATTGAGACGTTATTCAGGGGTCCCTTGTACATTTATTGTGGGGAGAGTGTGTTATTTACTTTGCTGTAATTTCCGGCCAGTTCTCTGTTTTTTTCCTGAGAACCGCACCGAGGGTGCCTGCTTGTCGGCCGCATGGAAAAATGTAGGCCCCGGCTTCGGCTGCGGCCTGTATTTCTCCTTGGCCCTCCGGTTCCCGCTCTTGGACTAAACCCCGCCCCCCTCCTCACTCCGGCGCCATTTTATCAGCGTTAACACACTGATCGGCGCTGGCTGCTGCAGCTCTGCAATCTGTCTGGGGGTCCAAGCTGTGGAATCCGGAGGGCACACAAAACGGTCTGGTAAGCCACAACCTCTGGTTGTGGACTTTCTTATGCACTCTCTGGGGGTTATTCTGAAGGAGTGTGTTCTTTACTGCAGAGCCTCCACCTCAGCAGCATGTCTGTCACTAGGAGCAAGGCTGCAAGGCTTTACTCTATATGCACTGCATGTAAGCTCATACTGCCTGAACCGAGCACATATCCACATTGTGATGCCTGCTCTAACATGGTGGTGCCTCAGCCTGGAGTCTCCCCAGGGGTCCCTCCGGCTGCTCCAGCCCCGGTGGCTGAACCCCCGGCTTGGGTAGCATCGTTTTCTAATGCTATCTCCCAGTCCTTTGCCGACTCCATGGGACAGCTGTCCCGGACTCTGCTGACCATGCATCAGCCCCCTTCTCAGGGCGCCTCTGCTGCTCCGACTCGCTCTGCAGAGCTCACAGAGGATTTTTCATCTGTTCCCAGACCCCGTCCTCCTAAACGGAGACGCAGGGACTCTTCTCCTTCCTCGTCCCACGGCTCTGATTCACGAGCTGAATCGCAGGGCGAGGAGGATGCCTTTACTGTGGGCTCAGACGCTACCTCTATGTACCCCATTGATCTAACCAAAAGTGATGCAGATGTTAGTGATTTGATTGCGTCCATTAATTCCGTACTGGACCTCAATCCCCCAGTGTCAGAGGAACAAGCCTCTCTGGTAGAAAAACACCAGTTTACCTCACCTAAGAGAGCATGGAGTATGTTTTTTAACCACTCCAGTTTTCAGGCCACTGTGACCAAACCCAGGGCCTGTCCTGACAAACACTTTCCAAAGCGTAGTTCTGATGACCGTTTTCCCTTTCCACCAGAGCTGGTCAAGGAGTGGGCTCATTCACCAAAGGTAGATCCTCCGGTGTCTATAATCTCAGCCCGGACAGTTGTATCTGTGTCGGATGGCACCTCACTTAAGGATTCCACTGACCGCCAGGTTGACCTTATGGCCAAATCTGTTTATGAAGCGGCAGGGGCCTCGTTCTCCCCGTCTTTTGCAGCAGTGTGGGCTCTTAAGGCCGTCTCTGCTTCTCTGGCGGAGATGCATTCCCTCACCAGGGACTCTATGCCCGAAATGGTTGCCTTAACTTCCCAGGCTTCGGCCTTTTCATCCTATGCCATGTCTGCCATTCTGGAGGCTTCTCACCGCACGGCGGTGGCTTCCGCTAATTCCCTCGCGATCCGCAGGATCTTGTGGCTTTGAGTGGAAAGCAGACGCTTCTTCCAAGAAGTACCTTGCTGGGCTCCCTTTTGCTGGGTCCCGGCTGTTCGGTGAACAACTGGATGAAATTATTAAGGAAGCTACTGGCGGGAAGAGTACTTCCTTGCCACAAACTAAAACCAGGAAACCTGTCCAGGGCAGGACCCAGTCGAGGTTTCGTTCCTTTCGTTCCTCTAACTGGTCATCCTCTAAGCCCTCAGCCTCGTCCACTAACTCAGCCAAGGATCAAAAACCCAGCTGGCGCACGAAGCCGCGTCCTCAGAAGAACGGAGGAGCCGCTGTCACTAAGAAAGCCTCCTCTTGACTATCTGGCCGCGCCAGCAACGTCCTTGGTCGGTGGCAGGCTCTCCCACTTTGGCGACGTGTGGTTTCAACACGTCTCCGATCAGTGGGTGCGGGATATCATCTCCCACGGCTACAGGATATAGAATTCTCTTCCAGCCCGCCAAACAGATTTTTTCTGTCCACTCCCCCCTGCTCCAAGGCCGCCGCCTTCTCTCAGGCCGTGGCATCCTTGCAGGCCAACGGAGTAATTGTACCGGTTCCCGCCCGGGAACGGTTCAGAGGTTTCTACTCAAATCTCTTCTTAGTCCCCAAGAAGGACGGTTCCTTCCGGCCCATCCTGGATCTCAAGCTTCTCAACAAGCATGTTCAGGTGCGGCACTTTCGCATGGAATCTCTGCGATCAGTCATTGCCTCAATGACCCAAGGAGATTTTCTTGCATCCATCGACATCAGAGATGCCTATCTGCATGTGCCAATTGCAGTTTCACACCAGCGTTGGCTACGTTTTGCAATCGGAGAGGAACATTTCCAATTCGTGGCTCTCCCCTTCGGGTTAGCCACGGCCCCTCGAGTATTCACCAAGGTCATGGCAGCAGTGGTTGCGGTTCTGCACCTCCAGGGGTTGGCAGTGATTCCTTACCTGGACGACCTTCTAGTCAAGGCTTCATCCAGTGCAGACTGTCAGCGGAGTGTCTTGCTCACTCTCGCCACGCTTGTTCAATTCGGGTGGCTTGTCAATCTGCCCAAGTCCACTCTGACCCCGACCCAGAAACTTACGTACCTAGGGATGCAATTCGAGACTCTGCCGGCACTTGTGAAGCTGCCCTTAGTCAAACAGCAGTCCCTTCATCTGGCGGTGCGCTCTCTGTTGAGGCCCCGCCGTCATTCCATCAGGCACCTCATGCAGGTGCTGGGTCAGATTGTGGCATCAATGGAAGCGGTTCCCTTTGCCCAGTTCCATCTGCGTCCCCTGCAGCTGGACATTCTCCGCTGTTGGGACAAGCGGACCTCTTCCTTGCACAGGCTAGTGGCTCTGTCGCCACAGACCAGGAGCTCTCTTCAGTGGTGGCTTCGGCCCCTCTCTCTATCCCAGGGACGCTCCTTTCTGATCCCGTCCTGGGTGATTCTCACCACGGATGCCAGTCTATCCGGCTGGGGAGCAGTGTTTCTCCACCACCGAGCACAGGGCACTTGGACTCTGTCCGAATCAGCCCTCTCGATCAATGTGCTGGAAATCAGAGCGGTACTCCTAGCTCTCGTAGCCTTTCACCACCTGTTGGCGGGCAAGCACATTCGAGTCCAGTCGGACAACGCGACAGCAGTTGCCTACATCAATCACCAGGGCGGGACTCGCAGCCGCCTAGCAATGTTGGAGGTTCAACGTATCCTTCAGTGGACGGAGGACTCCAAGTCCACCATATCCGCAGTTCACATCCCAGGCGTAGAAAACTGGGAGGCAGATTATCTCAGCCGTCAAACCGTGGACAGCGGCGAGTGGGCCCTGCATCCAGCAGTGTTCCGGTCAATCTGCCGCAAGTGGGGCACTCCGGAAGTGGATCTCATGGCATCCCGGCACAACAACAAGGTCCCGGTTTACGTGGCTCGCTCCCACGATCCTCAGGCCTTGGCAGCGGACGCGCTGGTTCAAGATTGGTCCCAGTTCCGTCTGGCCTACGTGTTTCCCCCTCTAGCTCTCTTGCCCAGAGTCCTGCGCAAGATCAGAATGGAGGGCCGTCGGGTCATAATCATTGCTCCATACTGGCCCAGGCGAGCTTGGTACCCAGACCTGCTCAGTCTGTCCGTAGAGGTGCCGTGGCATCTCCCGGATCTCCCAGACCTTCTCTCACAAGGTCCGTTTTTCCGCCAGAATTCTGCGGCTCTCAGATTGACGGCGTGGCTCTTGAGTCCTAGATCCTGACGGCTTCAGGCATTCCTTCCGAGGTCATCTCCACTATGACTCAGGCTCGGAAGTCTTCCTCGGCCAGGATTTACCACAGGACTTGGAGAATTTTCCTGTCCTGGTGTCGCTCTTCCGGCCATGCTCCTTGGCCTTTTTCCTTGCCGACCATCCTGTCCTTTCTACAGTCCGGTCTGCAGCTAGGACTGTCCCTCAATTCCCTCAAGGGACAGGTCTCGGCTCTGTCAGTGTTGTTCCAGCGGCGTCTCGCCCGACTGGCCCAGGTGCGCACCTTCATGCAGGGCGCATCTCACATCATTCCGCCTTATCGGCGGCCTTTGGATCCCTGGGACCTTAATCTGGTCCTCACGGCCTTACAGAAACCCCCCTTTGAGCCTCTTAGGGACGTTTCTTTGTTTCGACTTTCACAGAAAGTGGTCTTTCTAGTGGCCATAACTTCTCTCAGGAGAGTTTCTGATTTGGCTGTGCTCTCTTCGGAGTCACCCTTTTTGTTTTTTCACCAAGACAAGGTGGTTCTCCGTCCGACTCCGGACTTTCTCCCTAAGGTGGTGTCTCCTTTCCACCTTAACCAGGACATTTCATTGCCTTCCCTTTGTCCGGCTCCTGTGCATCGCTTTGAGAAAGTGTTGCATACTCTGGATCTGGTGCGGGCGCTCCGGATCTATGTGTCACGCACCGCTGCTCTTAGGCGGTGCACCTCTCTTTTTGTGCTGACCACAGGTCAGCGCAAGGGTCTCTCGGCTTCTAAACCGACCCTAGCTCGTTGGATTGGGTCGGCCATATCCGATGCCTACCAATGTACTCAGGTGCCTCCCCCGCCGGGGATTAAGGCGCACTCGACCAGAGCTGTCGGTGCCTCTTGGGCTTTCAGGCACCAGGCTACGGCTCAGCAGGTCTGTCAGGCTGCCACTTGGTCTAGTCTGCACACCTTTTCGAAGCACTACCAAGTGCATGCTCATGCTTCGGCAGATGCGAGCTTGGGCAGACGCATCCTTCAGGCGGCTGTCGCCCATTTGTGAAGTTAGGTTTTGCCTACTTCTCAGTTTCTGTTTATTTCCCACCCATGGACTGCTTTGAGACGTCCCATGGTCTGGGTCTCCCATAAGGAACGATGAAGAAAAAGAGAATTTTGTTTACTTACCGTAAATTCTTTTTCTTATAGTTCCGACATGGGAGACCCAGCACCCTCCCTGTTGCCTGTTGGCAGTTCTTGTTCCGTGTGTTTTCACCGGCTGTTGTTGTAGACAGAGGTTCCGGTTATTCCGGGTTTTACTCTATCTCTACTTGTGGGTGGATGTCCTCCTTCAGCTTTTGCACTAAACTGGCTATATTTGGTTATCCAAGGGGTGTATATGCTCGGAGGGAGGAGCTACACTTTTTAGTGTAGTACTTTGTGTGTCCTCCGGAGGCAGAAGCTATACACCCATGGTCTGGGTCTCCCATGTCGGAACTATAAGAAAAAGAATTTACGGTAAGTAAACAAAATTCTCTTTTTTTGGTGTTTTTAAGCGCTTGCAATGAACGCCATTTAAGTATTTTGGTGAAAATCAACAATGTAGGTATCACAACACAGACTGGGTAAGGTCCGGTGTGAGCCAAAACACTGACGCCACAACAAAAAAGGGGTACACCAGGGACTTTAACAATGGAGGGCCCTAGGACTAGTGAGAGGGAAGATGGACACCTCCTCCACTTACCTGCCGCTGTACCCTGCACTCCTAGGCAGTCCCTATACAGGTTCCTTACTTGTTGCCGAGCAAGAATCTGAAGCCTTGAAAAGAACTTACAATAGTGGCTAGATAGTGAATGGGCAGGTGAAGGATGCTAGCCGCACCACTGCACTAGAAGAACACAACAGGGAAAGAAGACAGATGGGGGAAACACATCAACAGACTGCTGCAGTCCGCCCCAAGACTAGAGCCACACCAGCAACTTCAGCAGAGGGATTCAGCAGCTCCTTCCACCTCCTGGCCAAATATCCAAATGGATTTAGAATTACAGGCACCCTCTGCTGGTAGCAGAGGGTATATAAAGGTACTGGGAGTGGTCCCAAACCAGAAACGCCTGAGCTGGTAATTAGCCTGCTTTCTGGCAAGGAATGCTGACATTAACCCTACAACTGCCAAAGAAGAAACATGTTTAATATTGAGAGTCCAGAATGGAATGACCCTCAAGTCCTGTATCAGTCACAAGTCTCATATAGCCGAGAGACGACTGTGACAGTGGGTTTATTTCTGCCATTTGAAAGTTCTTTATAGAAGAGTTTTTGTTTTTTCTTCCATTGATTATTTATCTTTTTTTTTTTCAAAAGGCACGAAAAAGACCATAACATTTTCACCTGTGGACTTTAAACTAATATCTGCTCTCAGGGCAAAAAACAAAAAAAACAAAACCCAAAAAACCTTTAAATAAAAAATACTAAAAAAATGCTGTTCAGTGTCGGCCTTCTGGTCACAGATTTATCGTTCCTAAGGCCACGGTCAAACATTGTGGAATATTTCTGCTTTAGGTTTGATAAAGAAATGACCAGTCCGGTACCAAATCTCACTTGCAGATTTTGTCTTGGATTTGGCCACTGATTTCAGCCTAATCCATTACTGGGCATTGCATAGGGTGAGATCCATGGTGACACGTCGCACCACTATGTGCATGCTGCTGATTTAGATGTTGGCGGTATCCTTTCTTTTTCATTCGCATTTTATAAAAAAAAAATGAAAATCAAATCTTTATTTTTATATAGCGCTAACATATTCCGCAGCGCTTTACATTCATCAGGAACACTGTCCCCATTGGGGCTCACAATCTAAAGTCCCTATCTATATGTCTTTGCAGTGTGGGAGGAAACCGGAGAGCACTGGGAGAACATACAAACTCCTTGCAGATGGTGTCCTTGGTGGGATTTGAACCCAGGACCTCAGAGCTGCAAGACTACAGTGCTAACCACTGAGCCACAATGCTGCCAGTTCTTTATTCCCCGCCCCCCCCAGCCTGTAAATTATATTGTACTGAAAATTGCTGCTGATTTTCAATGTATCAGCACCACAAATATGTAGGAATGCCTGAAAATGTGAATGTACCTTTTTGATACTTGCATGATAGTTCTTGGGAACGCTCACTCGCGATTATCATTTCACGATACTGTAAAAGAGGCTCCTGATGAACAAGCAAAATCATCGTTTGTCGGGTGAAATGATCTTCTGTGGTGCTTGTGTGGTGCCCTGGACAAGCCAGGACGTCACAAGCACTACACCAACACACCCCACACCCCGGTCAGGCACACCGAAGTCAAACAAAAACCCTTGTTGCCTCCCTCCAGGGGCTGATGTCCACACCAGGGGGTGGGCCAGGCGGTTGGTCCCGCCCACCGATGAGTTCACAGTCCTGGAGGCGGGAAAAGGAGTCAGAGAGCAGTTAGGGAAGTGAAGTGGGAGCAGAGCAATCTGACAGCGTCCGGGTGTGTGGCCCGGACGGTACAGCAAGGTTGGCAGACGGTGGTGACCGTCTGCAGGAGAGGCCTATTGGAGCTAGCCGTAAGGACCGTGGACGGGCGGTGGCCCGGCGGTACTGGACCGGTACGCAAAGAGAAGCCAGCACCAACCGGCAGTGCTTACGGACCCCGACAAGGCTAGGAGTCGCCGCTGAAATTGTAAAATCAGTTAGCGAAGGGAACCTCCGGGTTTTCCCAGCAACCAAGTCCCGATAGAAGGCAACAGTCCAACCGAGAGAGGGAAACCGTCACCGCCAAGGCTACAGTTCCCAGGGCCAGAGCCTGCGGGCAAAAAGGGCTCCTTCAGCAACCTTCAAGCTGGGGAGCAGGTTACCGGTGGGAACCCATTGGAACCGTTTACACTACACAGGTGCAGGGAAAGGCAGTCACCATCAACCTGCCAGGAGGAGAAACACCGCAGCCGTCTGTGGGACCTGTCCATCCAGCCGTTTGTTTTACCTGAGACTTTGTGTACATCATTGGCTGAGTGAGTACCACCGTGCCGTGTGGCACAGCGCTGCCCCCGCGACCCTGCACCTCACCAGGCCCCGTAACCTGCCTGCCATCCCTACCCCTCACCGGTCCCTGGGACAACCAAACCCCCTACCCACGGAGGGGAGAAAACAACATCCAAGCTGCTCCCTGTCACCGCTCCCGGGATCCCCGTCCAGAGCAGCGGTGGTGTCACAACTTCACCACAACCGTGGGTGGTGTCACGGACAATAAATCCCCAAAACATCCCCCTTTTCACTCACGGGCGAGGAGCGCCGCTCGAGTCCCCGGGATCCGGCCCACCGCTCGAGCCACCACCGAGCAGCAGCAGCCGGACCCGAGCAGTGGGAGAGCGCAGCGTCCCCTCCTCCGCCCGCGACACTTGCAGTAAAGATTATCGTTTTCAGCAGCACATCATCCTGTGCTGCCGAGTACAACCATAGCCTGTGTGCACGGAGGGATCTATCTCGGTGTGCATCTACCTGTCAGGAGGTTAAATACCCCAAACTGGTAAATATTCACCGCTCTGCAGTCATTTAATGCCGCCGGTTTGTTCGGAGTTGTCACATTGTCCTATAGGCAGACCTGTTAACGTACAAGCAGATAAGGTTCACAGGGTTGTTGACCTCTGTAGTTTGTCTGGTACTCGGCGTCTGTACGGAACAGATGATTTGTTTGCAAACCCAATAACCTTTTGCATTCAGGTTTTTCACTTTCTAAGGGTTTGCTACCAATTCTAAAAAAGCAAAGCAGAAACAACAAATGATCAGCTTTCATGGCACATTTTAGAGAACACTTCCCTCCAACTTGAACAGACGAACCAGATTGGATGAGCACCATAGGCCCAGATTTTTCGCTATCATTCCTGCAACCATATCAATGGCCCTTTTGGACGCAGTTCGCTGCCATCGCTCATTTTGATGACGCCATGTTGGAATTAATTACCCAGACTGATTATTTTATTTATTTTTTTTAAGCATCCTTTTAAGTTCTCAGAACTTTTGGCACAGTTTTTAAACAAATCAGCTTATGAATTAACACTAGAAGTCCCAGAGAGGGGTCATTTAACATTTCTACCTTTTGGAACCCAGAGACTGGTCGAATGACCTGAAGGAGTTTAGCTAACATCCTATAATCACCGTCTTTTGTTCTGTAATTAAGGCCATTACTGTTGCACCACCGGAGGTTTTTGTTTTCTATTGAGTTTAGCCATTTAGTTTCTAGTTAGTTCTATTCAGTTTATTGTATGTCATTTGACCCTCTTTTGGGACTTCAGGGGGGAGCTCGAAATTTTTGAGACTTCTAGTTTTAAAGGGAATCTGTCACCAGGTTTTTCCTTTACAAGCTGAGGCCACCACCACCACCGAGCATTCTAGAATACTGTATACAAGGTGCTGCTGATAAGTCTTTGGCTTTACCCAGAAAGAATCGAGAGAGGAAGATGAAACTTTACATTTATTCCACATACTCTCCACTGATGTCACCACACTTATTACATTGGTATTCCAAGTTCTGTAATCCTAGCAAAAAGATTTTCATTGTGCCACAAACCTGGCATCCGTAGCAGCCATGACATCAGAAATGGTGTGAAATTTGGTACCCTTGAGGTTTTTTTTTTTTTTCAGGTTTGGGAACAGATGATAGTCAGAGGGAGATAAATATGGTGAATAAGGTGGGTGGTCAACCAGCTGGAAGCTCAGCTCTGCCAGTTTTGCCGTGGTTGCCTACAGTCACACTGCACAAGCATTGTCTTGCAGGAACAAGATTCCTTTGGATAGC
This sequence comes from Anomaloglossus baeobatrachus, assembly GCF_048569485.1. Lineage (NCBI taxonomy): Eukaryota > Metazoa > Chordata > Amphibia > Anura > Aromobatidae > Anomaloglossus > Anomaloglossus baeobatrachus. The sequence goes on along the minus strand of NC_134360.1, from coordinate 209,554,710 downwards.
TTGCTGCACCTTTTGGCCTTCAGAGCTGCCTTCAATTGGTCCAAAAGTTTAGTGTAATATCTTGCATTGATGGTGGAACCCTTTTGAAGGTAATCCACTAGCACTAGCAGCACACCCTCCTTATCCCAGAACACAGACGCCATCACCTTAGCGGCTGAGTTTTGCACCCTGATCTTCTTTGGATGAGGAGAACCACTGTGCCTCCACCCTTTTGACTGCCCCTTGTTTTCAGGGTCATACAAATAAATCCAGGTCTCATCCACAGTGACCAGTTAATCCTGGAAGTTCTTATCAGTCTGGAAGCGCTGATAAATAGACTGGGAGGTTTCCTCCCCCCCCCCCCCCCACCCGCATGCTTCTCTGATCTGTTGTCAAACATTTTGGGACCCACTTTGCAGATAGCTTTTTCATGTCCCAATGTTCATGGATAATGACACAAACACGTTCACGGGAAATCCCCATGATGTCTGCTATTGCTTTAGCTGAAATGTATGAGGTTGTGCACAGCATCGATTGATCTCCGGAACAACAACCACTCATTCGTCCAGGACGTTCCTCATCATTGGTCCTAAAGTGGCCCATTTTAAATTTGGCAACCCAGTTCTTAGCTGTGGAATATGAAGGGCATTGAACCCCAAAGTCTGCAAGAGATCACCATGAATATCCTTTGCGGACTTTCCTTGCAGAAACATGAATTTTATCCCCCCTCTGCTCTCAGTTGCTGTGAATATCGCATTAGACCATTTTGTTTTCCCGCGTGCGTAGAACACTTGCCATAAACAACAAACACAACATTTTGACAACATATATTAGACAAATAAGGCTTTCATGTAATGTACCATTTGTTACCATAGAAACAAAAAAAAATAACAAAGCCAAAGACTTATCAGCAGCTCCTCTTATAAGAGCCTAGGCTGCTCTGTATAACGTAAAAAAAAAACCCCCTTTTTAGTATACTCATGTAGGGTGCCGTCTGGTCCGATGGGCATTGCTGGTCTTGGCCTGGTGCCTCCCCTCTCCTGTGCAGTCGCCGTCCTCCTTCCCAGCCAAGTGTGGATGATGTGTCCTACGTCATTCACACAGTACCCTCCATTGTGCTCCTGCACATGTGCACTTAAATCTGCCCGGCTGAGGTCAGATCAAAGTATTGTAGTGTGCATGCGCGGGCGATCTTTGCCCTTTCCTCTGACCTGGGCATTACAGTAATTTGCTCTGCCCTCAGCAGGGCAGACAGAAGTGCGCTTTCATAAGAGTGCAATGGAGGACTCTGTGTGGATGACGTAGGACTCGTCTTCCACACGGGGTTGAGAAGGATAGAGGAGGCACTGGTCCCGAAAACAGCGACACCCATCGGACCCGACGGCAACTTAAGTGAGTATAATGAAGGTCTTTTTTATGTTATACAGAGCGGCCTGGCCTCTTATATACAGTATTCTAGAATGCTGTATATAAGGGTTCACTGATGAGAGCCGCAGCTTATAAGGGACAAATCAGGTGACCGGTTCCCTTTAACTCGTCCCATATGGGGCATCCAAAGTGTTAATTCCCCATAAGATCACAGATTTAATGATCTTAAAGCCATGGTCAAATATCATGAAAGATTTCTGCTTTGGTTTTGATAAAGAAATGACAAGCAATCTCCTACAAAATCTCCTGAGTTTTTTTGCAGATTTTGTCTTTGATTTGGCAACTGATTTCAGACAAAGGAGAAATTGCTTATAAAGACCGTTAGGCTATGTGTGCACGTTGCGTTTTCTCCCGTGTAAGGCTGTGTGCGCACGTTGCGTTTTTTCATGCGTTTATGCTGCGTTTTGCACTGCAGCGTGAACGCATGCGTCCTGAGTCCCCAGCACAATCTATGAAGATTTTTCAAATTCCATCCGCACGTTGCATTTTAGAACGCAGCGTTTCGGCTGCTGCCAAAACGCTACGTTCTAGAAAGCAACATGTCACTTCTTTTGTGTGTTATGGATGCTTTTCCCTCTCTGTCTATGGCAGAGCAAGCATCCAGAATGCATGAATTCCGCAAAAATTCAGTATGGCACAATGCTTTCAAAACGCAGCTTTTCGGCTGTGTTTTGAAACGCACATGCAGTGATTTAAACGCTGCGGAATAGAACACAACATGCGCACCTACCCTTAACGCTGCGTTTTGAACTGCAGCGTTTCAGTGCCAAATTGCATGCGTTCTGCTTCCCCAGCAAAGTCTATGAGAAGTCCAAAAATTCAATGCTTGTTCAATGTTTTTAAATGCAGCATTTTGGATGCCAAAAATCGCTGCGGGAAAAAAAAGCAGCATGTCACTTCTTTTGTGCGTTGTAGCTGCGTTCTCCACCCAATGAAATAAATGATGTTGGTCAAAACACAACCAAAATGCACTTGGACTGCATTTTTGTTGCGTTCCGCATGCTTTTTTGACATACAAAACGCAGGTCTTTCAGTATCTCTCTGCCTGTCGATGTTGGTCAATCTCTCTGTCTGTCGGTCGCTCTGTCTGTCTCTCTCTCTCTGTTCGTCGGTCGGTCTCTCCCTGTCTCTCATACTCACCGATAACGGGTGCGGCGCTGCATGGCTGTCACACTGCTCTGGCGGCTTTTTCTCTTTTGAAAATGTTGGTCGCTCATTATTCCATCTCGTATTCCCTGCTTCCCCCGCTCACCGGCGCCTATGATTGGTTGCAGTCAGACACACCCTCACGCTGAGTGACAGCTGTCTCACTGCAACCAATCACAGCCGCCGGTGGGCGGGTCTGTATCATGCAGCAAAATAAATAATTAAAAAAAAACCCGACATGCGGTCCCCCCCCAATTTTGATACCAGCCAGGGTAAAACTACATGGCTGAAGGCTGGTGTTCTCAGGATGGGGAGCTCCACGTTATGGGGAGCCCCCCAGCCTAACAATTTCAGCCAGCAGCCGCCCCGGAATTGCCGCATCCATTAGATGCGACAGTCCCGGGATGCTACCTGACTCAACCCGAAATGCCCTGGTGCGTTGGCAATCGGGGTAATAAGGAGTTATTGGCAGCAGTCCATATCTGCCACTAAGTCCTAGGTTAATCATGGCAGGTGTCTCCCCGAGATACCTTCCATGAATAACGTGTAAGTTAAAGAAAATAAACACATACACCTGAAAAAATCCTTTTTTTGGAATAAAAGACAAAAAAACACCCTCTTTCACCACTTTTATTAATCCCCAAACACCCATCCAGGTCCGGCATAATCCACATGACGTTCCAGGAAGCTCTCAACTGCTACATGAAGCTGACAGTGAGTGGCCACAGACCACGACCGCTCTGTCAGCTTGACGCAGCCACTGAAGTGAGCCGCGCGATCAGCAATGACGTCACTCAGGTTACTCGCGGCCACCGCTGGATCCTCCTACTGCGACACCAAGTCGCCCGAGTGACTTAAGTGAGCTGCGCGATCAGCGATGACGTCACTCAGGCTAACCGTGGCCACCGCTGGATCCTCCTACTGCGACAGCAAGTCGCCTGAGTGACTGAAGTGAGCTGCGCGATCAGCGATGTCGTCACAGGTTAGTTGCGGTCTCTGGTGGAGGACTCCAGCTGGCCCCGGGTAACCTGAGTGATGGCACCGCTGATCGAGCTGCTTATTTCAGTCACTCAAGGGATTTGCGGTCACCGGTGAGTCGATCACGGGTTACCACTAATAAGGACGCAACACACAGACAGCCGCGGGATGACAATGAAGTCAGGTGATGTTCATCAGAGTTCATTCTCATCGCGCGACGGTCTGTGTCTGCTGTCAGCGGGTATGTAACACAGCTGAATTGCCAGGGGAACGCACTGCAAAAAAATGCATGCAAAATGCATGCATTTTGAATGCATTTTTTTTGACAATCGCAGTCTTTACAGTTGTCCAGTCTGCCAGAGAGTGCGTTCTTTTTCGCACTGCACAGAACGTAACGTGCGCACATACCCTTAGATCCAATTAAAATGTGAAATGAGCTTGGTCCTGTGATGTGGTCACCTGACAGATCTTTATAAATTCAGTACAATATTTTCTGCATTATCCGTTACCATTCACATCACTGCCTACATCATAAGCAGCAAGGACAGTGACGTTTTCTATGTATATAGTGTTGTGGATAGTTATTATGATGCTTTATACTGTAAGTATTGTCCATGGTTGGAAGATGATAGATCTGTGGAGCTCTTTGTGAACTGTCACAGCCACAAACTCATAATAAAGGGGTCACATTTTTGGGGCATATAACATAATTTCTCGGAAATGGCTTTTTTTAGCTGTCCTGTGGGTCTGTGTGTTGGCTTCGCTTGCACAGCTTCACTCTTATGACTCCACTTTATTCTCTCTGTTCCAATCTCTGATCCGGTCAAACCTCCTTGCAGGGGAACCGGCGCGATCAATTTGTTAGCCCTGCCGCCCCTGATCTCCTCCTCACCCCAATTATATTCTGTTCATTTCCTGTTCAGCATCGTACTGTAAAAAAAAAAGGGGGGGAATGCTTTCAAACATGTTATCTCTTTTTTTTCTTTAATATGTGCACGTGTTACCATGAATCTGCACATTTGCCAGTTCAAGCATTCACATAACAGGGTTTTCAGTAATGGAATTTGCATTGTCATTTTTTTTCTTCGACCCTTTGAACCCTCATTTTTGACCTCTTTTTAGGATTAGTTCTCATAGGCTCATTCTGCGAAGACTGTTAATGTGATCACTCCTCTTCACTTTCTGAACGTCTCGTGTGCTCCTGCAAATAAGAACTGAAATAGATCTGATCTTATGAAGTGTTGGGTCGCCAAAGGGTCTACTCTTGGGGATTCTATGTGTCCTGGATCTTTTCTATTTATCCTGTGTTCTTGGGTATCCGAGCCTCAGAGCAACGTGCTAAATCTGTTTGTAATATTTGCATATATAATGCTCCGTGCATATTTTTCTCTCAGGGGTTCCAATATTTTCGACAGCTAGAAAAGCGCAGTCTAAGTTTTTATATATATATATAATGTGTGTGTGTGTTGTTATATAATTTTATATTCTATTATATTGAGAGGACCATAGCCACAAAGTAGCACGTACACCAGCTAAAATATAAATATGGTAAGCAACATGTTCCCTTGAAAGGCGTCCATATGTCTTAGACGGAGTGTATATATATATAGATTAAAATATAATATATATATATATATATATATATATATATATATATATATATATATATATATATATATATTATATACACACATATATATATATATATAATAAATATGCGTATATATATATATATATATATATATATATATATATATATATATAATATATTTTAATCTATATATATATATATACACTCCGTCTAAGACATATGGACTCCTTTCAAGGGAACATGTTGCTTACCATATTTATATTTTAGCTGGTGTACGTGCTACTTTGTGGCTATGGTCCTCTCAATATAATAGAATATAAAATTATATAACAACACACACACACACATATATATATATATATATATATATATATATATATATATATATATATATATATATATATATATATATATATATATATATATATATATATGTGTGTGTGTTGTTATATAATTTTATATTCTATTATATTGAGAGGACCATAGCCACAAAGTAGCACGTACACCAGCTAAAATATAAATATGGTAAGCAACATGTTCCCTTGAAAGGAGTCCATATGTCTTAGACGGAGTTCCGGAACTGTTAGCAAAAAGGTTTTACAAACACAACTTATTTGACTGTTTTGAAAATATTGATTTTTGCAGGATCCACTTTTTTTTTTTTTTTTTTTAACCATTGGAGTCTATGGAAAACTTGATTTGTGTACTGAATATAATGGACGTCAATGGGAAACGCAAGCATTTTTCAGGTCAATCTGCCAGAAAAATGCTTCAGTTCTCCATTGACTTCCATTATACTGGGTACATGAGTTGACCGCTTCCGAGCGTCCGACTGCTTGTTAAGTGTCAGAGCACAGTAGAACTCGCCCTTCACCAATAGGAGCAATTATACTGAAATTGGTAACAAAAGGAGTTAATTTTGTTTAAAAAAAAACAATCATAGACAATCTGTTTAAAAACACATTTTTCATTTTAATTTACAGCCTTTTATATTTCTCTCCTTCTCTTTACAGATGTTTTGGCATGCTGCTCAGTCCAGGCAAAAATGTCAAAAATAGTGACATGCATCTTCTAGATATGGTAATTATAGTTTGTTTGTTTTTTTTTGTTTTTTTTTATTGGAAATATTATTGCTGGGATGCAAACAATGTATCCTTTTTTTTAAAAACAAATATGTATTGTGCAAGTTTGGATTGAAACTGTTTGTCTAAAACATCAAAGTTAGTGATTTAATAACTTTTTTTCAATCCCCTTTGGGGATGATTGAAAACAATATACCGTATTTCTCGGACTATAAGGCGCACATAAAAGCCTATGATTTTCTCAGAAATCGAAAGTGCGCCTTTATAGTCCGGTGCGCCTTGTATATGAATACAACCGAGCATTATGCCTCCTGTTAAGAGACATGCTTACTCACCTAAACCGGTCGCTCCAGTGCTGGTTGATCAGATGGGCCGCGCTGTTCTCCGGGACCGGCGCCTCCTCTTTCGGCCATCTTGCACTTCTGTTTTCTGAAGCCTGTGTGTATGACGCGTCCACGTCATACACACTCATTGGCACGGAGGTCCTGCGCAGGCGCACTACAATACCATACTTTGATCTGCCCTGAGCAGGGCAGATCAAAGTGCGCCTGCGCAGGACCTCAGTGCCGGCGAGTGTGTATGACGAGGACGCATCATGCACACAGGCTTCAGAAGACAGAGGAGTAAGATGGCCGAAAGAGGAGGCGCCGGTCCTGGAGAACTGCGCCGCCCATCTGGCCATCCAGCACCGGAGCGACCGGTTTAGGTGAGTAAAGTGTTTTTTATGTTCTACAGTGCGGCCTGCGTTCATATATACAGCATGTTAGAATGCTATACATAAGAGCAGCGTCAGACTGGCTACCGGAGGAATCTCCAGTAATGCCAGGCCTGGTTTCAGGTACCTGCAGTGCACTCCGGAGCTCTCACCTGAGCTCCGGAGTGCAGCTTAGACTGCACCGCGAGCGCTGAGTGATTGATTCCCCGGCGATAGCGGCTCAGTTCATGACAGCTGCAGATATCCCTGGCTGATCTCTGGTGCTCTCACCTGAACTCCAGATTGCACCGCGGCATTTTCGCAGCTGTCATGAACTAAATGCGCTGCGGCTTATAATCCGGTGCGCTTTTTATATGAACCTAGGCGCCTTAGCAGTGTCTCATTGCTAATGCGCCTTATAATCCGGTGCGCCTTATAGTCCGAAAAATACGGTATGTTTCCCCTATACATGACTGTCAGTGGAACTTTTTGGGAGGGGACATTTTTTTTTTTATATTTATTTTTAGAAACCAAGCTACTTTTTTTCATGGGATGTTTGGTGTTGTAGCCTGTACCCCAACTTTAAAAGCAGGTCATCCCCAATTAAAACACAGGCCTTCAATATTCTGAGTCTTGAAAACCCCTTAAAGAGGTTGTCCAGACTTCTGATATTGATGATCTTATGATATTGATGATGTATCTTCGGTTTTCAGCACTCCCACTATCAGTGGTTTGTAGCTGTGACTGAGCCCCGATGTAAACAGTGAGTGGAGCTGAACAGC